>NC_136798.1:38053619-38098619 GCF_951216825.1 Electrona antarctica
GACTTCCTCTTCGAAATAAGAACCACCTGTAATGATTAGTCAACACAAGTGTTATCTCCAAGTCTACTTACAGAACATAGATATTTGTAGCACCCTGAGATAATACTTCAATTCAATTATTGTCAATTATCTAGTGTGATCCTGTGTTTTATCTAGTTTTAGTCAACTAAATGTCATAAGATTTTAGTCGACTAAATCTACAGTTGATTTAGTCGGCTTGATGCCGTCGTAATAATGACGCAGAGCATAATTTACGCAGATCTACAAGCTCACGTGTCGTGCTGTGACGCGTGGTGAGCTTGTAGATCGGCTATTTTCAGCATGCAACCAAGTGTAAAATGACTTATACTGGATGTCTTGTCCACTAGTCCCTTTTAGTCTAGTTTTTATTTGTTGACGAAATTGTCAGTATATTTAGTCTATCAAAAAGAGTGTTCAAGAGTGTTGCGCACAAACGTCAGTATAAAAAAAGTTATAAAAAACGACCAATTCCACCCCCATGTGCAACACCTACGTATACCCCAAAAGGGGTTCCCAAATTGAAATGTATAGTTTGTATAGGGGTTCCCGGTCTAAACAGCATGAATGAATGAATGAATGAATGAATGAATGAATGAATGAATTAATGAATTAATGAATGAATTAATATTATAACAATAAATAGCAGATGTATAAGGGGATAAGGGTTTTTTGTGCTGCCAGCCACAGCATTCTTTGGCGGAACACAGTGAGCTGTTTTAAGCAGAAACGTCAAATCAATTGTATTCAAGTGGAGAACATTCGGATCAAGAACTGGAACGATAACGCCTGCTGTGAGACCCTCCGGGGCCTCTTTAAGTCCTCAGACTGTGGACTCAAAGAGGCTCCAGACTGGGACACCGAGTCCTCAGACTGTGGACTCAAAGAGGCTCCAGACTGGGACACCGAGTCCTCAGACTGTGGACTCAAAGAGGCTCCAGACTGGGACACCGAGTCCTCAGACTGTGGACTCAAAGAGGCTCCAGACTGGGACACCGAGTCCACAGACTGTGGACTCAAAGAGGCTCCAGACTGGGACACCGAGTCCTCAGACTGTGGACTCAAAGAGGCTCCAGACTGGGACACCGAGTCCTCAGACTGTGGACTCAAAGAGGCTCCAGACTGGGACACCGAGTCCTCAGACTGTGGACTCAAAGAGGCTCCAGACTGGGACACCGAGTCCTCAGACTGTGGACTCAAAGAGGCTCCAGACTGGGACACCGAGTCCTCAGACTGTGGACTCAAAGAGGCTCCAAACTGGGACACCGAGTCCTCAGACTGTGGACTCAAAGAGGCTCCAGACTGGGACACCGAGTCCTCAGACTGTGGACTCAAAGAGGCTCCAGACTGGGACACCGAGTCCTCAGACTGTGGACTCAAAGAGGCTCCAGACTGGGACACCGAGTCCTCAGACTGTGGACTCAAAGAGGCTCCAGACTGGGACACCGAGTCCTCAGACTGTGGACTCAAAGAGGCTCCAGACTGGGACACCGAGTCCTCAGACTGTGGACTCAAAGAGGCTCCAGACTGGGACACCGAGTCCTCAGACTGTGGACTCAAAGAGGCTCCAGACTGGGACACTGAGTCCTCTGCCGACATCAATTCATTGACAGAAGGTGTCATATTTGGACCTTAATTATATTACAATACAGTAGGTCTAGGGGTAAAAATGGATTGCAACATAGGCTGAAAAGTGAACTGTTGTTTATTTGTTGCCTTTGATAAGGTTATTTTAAAGAGTTCACAAGCGATTACAAACAGTATAGTAACAGTATAGTAAGGCTTGTACTCATTAGACAACCATCAAATGCTACAATGAAGGTAATGTTGAAGTTTAAACTGAAAACTAAGGATGTATGGGGCAATTAACTCAGAGAAATAAGCAAAAGGGAACTGAGACTATACTCTAAACAACAAATACTAACTGATGCTGACCAACATGAAAAAGAAAAGGGTTACAGAAATGAGAACTAGGATAAACTCCCTACTCTAACCAACACCTAACCAAAAGAATAGCGGTTTACAAAAAGCAAGCCCCCATACTCCATTAACCTTAGCAGAATGTTTGCTTCTTACAAACTTTCAGTGGCTTAACATAATGTGTTCAACTCAAGATGAAGAGGGTATTTTACTGAGGACACACCAATACACACTGCCGGTGAGCACAGGTGCCAACACTTGTTTAAATAGTGGAGATGACGGGCAGGTGATTGGTCCAGGCTGGATTGGAGGCGAGGCGTAGCAACAGGTAGGTCTCCTCCCATGGCAACAGGACCTAGACTGAAAGCTGGTGTCAGTATTCCACTCTCCAATCATGGACATCTGCATAGGCCAAGTATAATTATATATATTAACATAATACACTTATGTAACATGTATATTTAACCGTGCCGTCCATCTGGAAGCAGTCCACTGTTGTACGTGTTGCCAAGAGCAACAACCCAAAAGCACTCGATGACTTCAGACCGGTGGCTCTCACTTCCCTGATCATGAAACCGTTTGAGAAGCTACAGTTGGAGGCCATCGATATTGTCCTTTTCTTTTTGCTGAGGTTTGCGTGATCTGCGCAAAAGGACAGTTAACCCATTTTGGGCGGGAACCCCTTTTGGTGTTTTAAACATTATGTTATAATTTAGCTATTGAAAAAAAGCAGATCTACAAGCTCATAGCGCGCCACCGAGTGGCGCGCTACGAGCTTGTAGATCTGCTATTTTTGAAAAATCGTGAAAATATTTATTTCAGAAAACTGGAGGATTTAGAAGGATTATTTTTAAATTTTGAGGTCAGGCCTAAATGGGTCAAATAATAAGGGACAATATCGGTGGCACCCAACTGTATAGTCAAGCTAGAACTTGTGTCTAAAACTGAGAGCTTACTAGACCCTCTTCAGTTTGCATAATAGCAGGAATAGGATGCAACTGCCACTCTACTCAACCTCCTTTATAAACATCTGGAAGGAAGTCAAAATCATGCCAGGCTGCTCTTTATTGATTTCTCATCAGCGTTCAACAGATAGAGTGTGTCCCTATAGGAACTGCCTCGATCCGAATATAATATATATATATATAAATTAATATCAAATATCAAATTACTGAATCAAGTATATACCTTAAAAACGGTCTGGGGTGTTCACATAAGCCTGAGTAGACGATAAAATGACCAAAAGTTGTTTTGAAAGTGAAATATCCCTTCAACCCCCTCAGGGACTCCTGAAGGCTCGACATTCACGTATATATACCCTTTGTCCAACGAACCATATGTGTCCGACTTCCTCCATGAAGTGTCTGGCAATGGGAGATTTGATGTCCTTGCGTCTGATGGCACTCATGTGTTCTATAATGCGTGTGCGGACTGCTCTGTATTTGTTGTCATCTATGAGCTGACAACACTCCGTACAATACCGTACCACAACCGTGAGAGAGGTCTGTGATGTTTACATTGCTTCAGCTACGCTATGGTAAACACAGAGGACACCACACTTGAGAACAGCCGGTGGTCGATATAGGTTCCGTACGTTGCAGGCACCAATTATCGTAACGGGTGATTTTCACACGGACAATTTATATTTTTGTCATTTTCATAATGTTGCTGATGTCTGGGGTGGGTATGTCTTTCAGTACCTTCATGATGCTCGGTGACATCATAGAAGGTATGTTTGTTTCCCTGCCCACATCCCTGTTTTTGAGGGGCGCTAGCCCATCCTCTATACAGGTTTTAATGTTTGTTTTTAGTTCAACGTTTGTTTTAACATTTAACATTTGTTTTGTCCCTAACACAAACATTAAGTCCCATTAACAATAAAGAGAATTTAATGTTTGTTTTGACACAGTTTGTTTTACACCATCATTGCATCATAATAAGAGCGCCCCTCACTTCACACGGGTGTGATCTTTTTCTACAGGCAGGTGATTTGGATGAATTTCACCCGTGTTTAGTAATAGAGTGATAGAGAAAAATCCAAATCCCATAAACCCACAATGGGCTTTCTTTTCTTTTTTCTTTTCTTTTCTCTTTTTTCACAGGACCATTCTCACATGGAATGGATGGCTAACGGAGAAGTTCCCAGCTCCATTATTATTCGTTTTTCACCGATATCTATTTTTTTAAATGTATGTTTAGTGTTCTAGGGTTAAATAAAGGTGACAACAACTGGAACCCAAACCGTTTCTACTGATGCCATAATAATAGAAGAACCATTTTCCACATTCTTTGGCGGGACACTGTGAGCGGTTCAAGGACAGCATTGTTCAACGTTGGAGAGGCGCGTCGCTCATTGATTCGACGACTGATCCCCTTTTTCTTTTTTATTATAATAATTTTTATCCCACGATTTTGCAACCCAGTTTTTTCACCCAGTGCCAATTATCTAATGTAATCCTGGGTGCTACACTTCCTCTGGCAACCTGGGGGGGCAGCGGACTGACCTCATACTTCCTTCTATGCATGAGGAGTCCAAGCTGCTTTCTTTTCACCTGACAGGGGGAGTTTCCCTGGCCGGACGTAGCGCGTGGAAGGAACATGTTATTCCGACCAGTTCCTTTCCCCTCCATCAGGCGCCCCGGCTGGCCAGGGGGAGTTTTAGAGACCAGGATTACTGCATGTTTTTGTGAGGGTACCTACCCTAGGGGACACGGGGAGAACATGCAAACTCCACACAGAAAGGCCCTTTCGCCAACCCCGCCTCGTGTATGGGCACTGATGACGCGGAGGAGGGAACACACCCCCAGCGCCCACAGTGTCCCCAGCGGGAATCGAACCCAGGACCTTTTAGCTGTGAGGCGACAGCACTACCGACTGTGCCACCGTGCCCCCGACGACTGATCCCCTTGATTGTGTCTTACTTAGAACACCTCATATAAGAAATGTGTTTGAAAAATTAACAAATCATCCCGGGCCGTTTCACTCATATGGATATGAAGAATCAACTGACTGCAAGAAAACTACATTGTTACTGCTGCCGAAGTAGTTACATTTTCGCTATAGAAACAGACTGTATCAGATATGAAAGACTGACTGTCGTAAACGACACAGAGCCACCTCCCAGAACAATATCGCAGAGACAGTTTGTACATTTTCGGACCACAATGCTTATATGAGACAATGTAATGGGGTCATTTAATTTAAGATGACCCCATGTTATTCTTCATAGAGAAAAACCTCCGCGAACCCCTTGGAACCAGGGGATAAGCGAGTGACGTCAGGACGCTCTACAGTCCTCGATCACTAAAGGCTGCATGCATACTCCAACGTTGTTCTGCTAGCCTGGGACCATGATCCGGTCTGGAGCGGGATGACAGTGACATGCAGTGAAGTGACAATTTAAAGGAGCATTCAGTGATTTGAGTGATTTGGAAAACCACCCAGTCCGCCCCGGTAACAAAATGTGCACATGCACGCTCTACAGTGGGGGGAAGTGCAACAGGCCAACAGTATGTGCACCCACCCGCCCCCACTTGATCATGATTGGAGGAAGGCCCCTCTCATCCTGATTGGATGAAGGCTTTGCCACAAAACTGAAACTAGGGTTTTTTTTACCCCAGGGGCTCACTGGGGACAGGGAGGAACTCCTTATATGGTCAGCACACTCTATAGTAGGGAGGATTATCCAGAAAAAAAAAAAAAAGAAGTGATATTTAGATTAAGTCAAATCACTGAATATACCTTTAAGGACTTTTAAGACCTGTTTAATACCAAACACAAAGAAAGAAAAAAGGCCGTTGCTGCATCAAATGTAATCAACAAACTATACCATTAAGCCGCATGAGGGCGAGAAGCAAGATGACGTCATACTGCTGGGCGAGCGCTGGCGCTTTGGCATGGGGGGTCAGATCAACATATGGAATGAATTCTGTACTGGCCATATATGGAGCGTCTCTTGAGTGTACAGGGTTTGATGAGGTCAGATCAACATATGGAATGTCAGAACAGGTCAGCTCCATATACGGAGATCTAAGGGTATAGGGCGAGGTCGCGTGCACGCATCCGCCTAGGTGACAGCAGACTGCTGGGCGAGCGCTGGCATTTTGGAATGGGGGGTCAGATCAACATATGGAATGAATTCTGTACTGGCCATATATGGAGCGTCTCTTGAGTGTACAGGGTTTGATGAGGTCAGATCAACATATGGAATGTCAGAACAGGTCAGCTCCATATATGGAGATCTAATGGTGGCAGCGGGGGCAGTGTCTTGAGTGTACAGGGTTTGATGAGGGCCCAGGTAGGGCCGGGCCTTCATTTTCGGGCCTGTTGAGAAATCTATCTTTCGCCGGCTGCCGGGCGTGGCTGCACTAATATCTTTGGGGCAGGCCCGTCTAGAGTTTGAATGGACAGGTATCAGTCAAAAGGGAGACATCGAAGAGGAAGGATGGATGGGGAAGGATCAACATATGGGATGTCAGAACAGGTCAGCTCCAGCTATGGAGATCTAAGGGTTTGAGGTTTGAGGTCAGATGTAGAGTTGTTGCCTGACCAATATTGATGACATCAGGGATCTCCAACCCTGATGATGTCACGTGATGTCACGAGGCATGGCCATATATGGTCATGCCTGGGGTGACCAACCAACCAACCACCTGACAGGAAATGCACAATTTCATAGTAAATGCAACCTGCGGTTGCAATAAATACTGGTCAAACATTGGCCGAATATTGTCAAATAATATAAGAAAGAGGGCAGGCAGAAGTTGTGAAAATCTATAGGTCTGCTATGTATACACACAATCCATGTCTAAATATTTTTCAAATATATAAAAAAAAAAATAGCAGTGAAAAAGCCAAACTACAAGCTCACAACACAACACGAAGTGACGCCTTGTGCTGATAGATCTGCTATTTTCACACATGTGGGTCCCGGACTCAGGGAAATGTCTAATTTCTCACTGGCTAAACATTGTGGGAACCACTGAGCTAAACTAAAGCTGAAAGTTGCTTTTCTTGTGATTTGTTGAGGCTGCTGAATAGTGAGTTATTATGACACACTGGAGTGCTTTGGAACAATTTGTTTGGCCTCTCTCTCTCTCTCTCTCTCTCAGGGGACATTGCTCTCCACGCTGCAAGCCAAGAGGTCTGCAGACTTGGCCCGATTGACTCGTGTTTGTCTGACTGACCGGCAGCACTAATAACCCATATCTCCTCCAGACATTGTCATGCAGTTATATTTGTTTTGATGTTCAGGTTGCGGTCAATTCCAACTCAAACCGTTTCTATAGCGCTTCCTATTGATGCATACAATTTCAGGCAATTAGTGGCTTCAGGGGCAGAGGTGCACGGTGGCACTTAATTAAGCATGATTACACGAGAGTGTGTGCTTTATGGTGATTCTTGGCACACCAGTAATGTGGTGAGGAACGAGGCTATAGCTGAGTTCCGCAAGCGTCACTGAAGTGAGTTATCGTCACTCAGGCAAATTATACTTTTACTGATCCACTACGATAATTTGAAAACTTTAGTTAGGCTATACTACAAACTATACATTAACCAGTTCGTTCCCATTATGATGAATATGATGCTCAATATGATGTCACTCATGCATCCTACTATAAATGCGCCATATCACTGCGTACGTGTGTGTACGGTTGTAATGCACATAACTCGAGAACCGTTTGACCCACCGACTTCACATTAGACACACGCGTTCCACACCCCCACGGGGAGTGCAGTGCCAGGTATCGCGTCGGTCGGACCCACGGTTCTCCAGAACCACCACAAAAGGCTCTGGTCAGGCTCTGCCAGTGGGCCTAATGAGGCCATCTCCTTTCACCTGGGCCAGGCTCTGCCAGTGGGCCTAATGAGGCCAACTCCTTAAACCTGTGCAATTTCCAATTGAGACTCAGCCAATCAGGCTCTGCCAGTGGGCCGAATTGATTGCCAAGTACACTTTTCAGTTTGCAGTCTTCACACACAGGCACACAGGCACATACACAGATCTCCATGTGGGACACCGGCTGACAGTTAAAACGGGTGCTATGACAACGTATATCATTAGGTTCCCGTACAGGCACGTACAGGTCTAGTGATCAATAAAGCAGGGATGAGAATAACCAGTAATTTGCAATTTGAAAACTTGTGAGACGAGACATTCTGCATACTGTGTACTTTCTACTTAAGTACATTTTGATACCAATACTTTAGTACTTTTACTCAAGTAAAATTTGAATTCCAATCATTTACTTGTAACTAGTATTTCTACATTGCTATTTTACTTTGCTAATGTGATTTTTTTTCCACCACTGCTGAAAAGTAGGCTACATCCAACTGACAGTGACGAAATGACGCCATAAAAGTGAAATAATAAAAACGTCGACATGGCCATGGAATCGGAAGCCGGATACGAGTGTTGTCGTTGCAATGTTTGCCCGGGACAAAGCTATACTTAGAAACAAAGTGCAGGTGTGCTTTTGGCAACGAGCGCTGCTTTCTGGCAGGTGTGTATCTATTAGAATGCGATAATGACTGTCATCACATGCCTGGTAAGAACAGGTGTGTGTGTGCGCAGAGGAGGCAGCGACACAACCGCAAAGCTGTAATAAAGCGAATGGTTGTTGCTTTTCCCTAAGCGGCACGCCTGTGTGTGTGTGTGTGTGTGTGTGTGTGTGTGTGTGTGTGTGTGTGTGTGTGTGTGTGTGTGTGTGTGTGTGTGTGTGTGTGTGTGTGTGTGTGTGTGTGTGTGTGTGTGTGTGTGTGTGTGTGTGTGTGTGTGTGGTTTGCGGAGCGGTCTTGATACCGGAAGGTCGCCAGTTCGTATCCCCGGACCGGCACGTTAAAATTACCACCGCTGAAGTGCCCTTGAGCAAGGCATTGAACCACTACCATGAAATGTTCTATGAGCAGGGCCTGGCTGTAAACAAGTATCTGATGCTTAGTCCACTTACCCTGGGTAAATATAGTAACTTTGCTTTGTAACACACACACACACACACACACACTTGCGCGCACACCGCACACGCACACGTGGATCCAAATGAGCACTTACCACAGGCAGTTTAATTTTAGCCCCAATAGAAGCCTTCGCAATATATCCATGACGACAATAAATGCCTCTTAGGTCTACAGATTAGCGTAGTATACAGTAGTAGTATACAGTGTAAAGGAAACAAAAGTGTGACACAAGACTCATCGCTTGTGAATACAGTATGTGAGCATCCATAAAAACTCACATGCAAACATGATGAGGAGGATAATAATAATTATACAGTATATTGAACATGATGCCATGCTCAGTGAGGTCATGATCAATAAGTGGTGGGAAGTAACTAAGTACATTTACTTAAGTACTGTACTGTACTAACATTTTCCAGACTTGTAACAGAGTATTTATATATTGGAGTATTGATAGTTTTACTTAAAGGGGCATTCCACTAATTTTCAACATTTTACTATGTCATTAATATACCTTAGAGCTGTTGTGTGGAAATAATAAAAAAGGTCCCCCATTATGTGTTTCCTAGAATTGTAAGTATGAAAAAAATCATTAACATGGTAAAACACATCTTGATGACATCATCAAGACATAGTAAAATGTTGAAATGAGTGGAATGCCCCTTTAAGTAAAACCTTTTTGGATGATGCCATATGCTCAGTGATGACAGATACCCAGATGTATGAAAGTCTCATACGAACATATTGACCAGGAGAATAACGATAATAATACAGGCTGTTGAACATGATGCCATGCTCATATGACGTCATGATCAATACCTTTTTCGCAGAGCCTGGGAGTCGATGGATATTTAGAAAAAAAATCTTCTAAATCCTAAAAAAAAATCTGAAAAACCTATGTTTCTATGTCAGTGGTGCTCAACCTTTTTCATCAAGGACCCCCAGAATCTGGATTTGGCCGCGGTCCCCCATCTGAAAATATGTTGTTGCAGGGACTCCCCCTGGAACAACATATTTTCAGATGGGGGTCGGCGGCCAATTACATATTACATATTTTTGGGGGTCCATGACATGAAAATGTTTGAGAACGACTAACATACTGTAGAAACACGAGTTTTTCAGAAAACTGTCGGGATTTAGAAGACATTTTGTAGAATCGTTCCCAGGTCAAAATGGGTTAAAGGGTTAGGGTTAAGGTTAGTTTTTGTGAGGTTATATAACCACGTGCGTGCGGTCCAAATGAACACAGCGGAGTGCTCCCGGCAGGGTCAAACAAGCGCTCCCCCAGCGCTCATCGACTCCCAGGCTCTGTGAAAAAGTGAGTCCCTAATCAATACAGCAGGGACGAGAAGAGCCAGTAAACATGCTGCAGTATATGTAGCACCTCATCACCATCTGGTTCACATGCATCACAGCTCATCAATGTATCTCTCTCTCTCTCTCTCTCTCTCTCTCTCTCTCTCTCTCTCTCTCTCTCTCTCTCTCTCTCTCTCTCTCTCACTTACACACACGTTCACACACAAAATGTCGATCTAAAAGGTCAACCAAAGAACATGGTTCCTGTACACAGGATCTCCTCACTGGTCAGCAAAAAATCACACCCGTGTGAACTGAGTGGTGTAAGGTCTTATATAGCCTGATCAGCTTAATGAAATCACACCCGGGTGAACTGGGTGACCGTAGCAACCATGCTCATTTTTTGGTACGAACAGACAGATAGACAGACAGACAGACAGACAGACAGACACGTAAACTAACAAAGCCAGTCGTAGGAGTGGTTTACACCACTCAAAAACCCCTGAAGACCCTAACAGGAACAGCCTAAACCCTAAACCCTAAACCCCTGAAGACCCTAACAGGAACAGGCTAAACCCTAAACCCTAAACCCCTGAAGACCCTAACAGGAACAGGCTAAACCCTAAACCCTAAACCCTAAACCCCTGAAGACCCTAACAGGAACAGCCTAAAACAAGGCCTCCAGACATCCCAAAACAAAACTGGTCAGGCTTCTACTTGGCCTAACTCCCAGAACCCACCTGACCTCACCCCCGCCCATTTTGGTTGGAATGGCCTAGGGTTGACGACAGAGTACAGCAACTTGCAATGGGCCTGGTCTACAAGATTCACTACACCACTAACCATGATACGAACCACGTGCAACCCAAATTTGGCTCAAACAAGGGGTTTAATTAATTTAGCTCCTACTGTATGACACTAAAATGTGGAACGCCCTACCAACAGCCGTTAAGAAATGTGAATCCTTAGCCTCCTTCAAAACCGCTCTCAAAGTTACGGCCGTCTGCAATTCGATTTCTTTTTTTACCAAAGTATTTTTTTGCATAGATGTCTAATTTTGTCTATATTTGTATAGTCTTTAAGTGCTTTAATGAATTGACCCTGATGTAAACAATTAAGTCTTAGTGCTTTTTTGTGTGTGCACACACACATACGCACACACATGCACGCGCGCACACACATGGCGTACACACACGACCTTCGGTGCAGATGGAAGTCGGCAATAATGTAACATAAACATATTTTGTCATGGTCAAAATGGAAACATATACATACACACATGCAATTGTGTGCACGCGCAAATGTAAACATTTTGGGTATTTAGCAGACGCTCAAACCCAGACGAGCCACTTAAATAATAGGCCTATGGTAAATAATCACGTGCACAGAATGCAGAGCAGAGTTGCCATGTCTGCTTATTATGAAGGACGTTGGGCTTGTTTGTCTGTAAAGCTGCTTGTAAATATTGCCACACAGTAGCTTAGCCTAAGATTTTTTTTTTTAATGTTTGTTTTTGTGGCTTTAGCCTTTACTTTTTTATTTTTTTATAGAGGGACAGACAGTAGGCTGACAGTAAATGGGAGAGAGATGGGGGGGGGGGGGGGGGGGTTATGACATGCAGTAAAGGCCGTTGGGATTGGGAGTCGAACCTGCGGCGCATACTGACAGACTGGATTACCAGCCAAGGTGCATGGACCGCTGAGCCACGGCCCAAGCCACTTGTTTTATCGTTTATTAATAGGCTTCAGTCCCCTGAGCTGGAACACCGTATAGGTAGAGCCCTGTGTAGCAGAGTGGCTCACAGCCTCAGCCGGATGGTCTCAAAAGTGTAATATCTTGCAGGGGCGGCCTTAGGAATCTGGAGGCCCGTTTCAAGACCAAATATGAGGCCCCCATATACCTATGACGTAATTATTTTGTTGATACAGCCGTATTGATACAAATAGTTTGACTGTTCAATATCACACGCAGCCATTACTCTCGACAATTAGCAACAACAACACCTCTCCTCATCCTGTCGTCCCTTCACAATTAAAGTGTCTCCCCTTTACCTCCCAATGCTGCACATTTGACCAAGGTTATTAACATAAAATAGGTGTAACTTAACATTGTGGGAGAGAGCAAGGCAGTGAGTGAGCGAGATGGAGAGAGAGAGAGGGCCAAGAGTGGCGGAGGGTTGACTGACGCCTGACGTTCAGTTGGAGCTTGGAGGCCCCCCTGAGGGTGGAGGCCCGTTTCAATTGAAACTGGTGAAACATAGCTAAGGCCTCCTATGTGCTCAGGGAATGAAGCCCAGCCCTAGACTCTCGTTGATTGAAAATGTCAGAATCGATAATTTTATCGATGCATGCATGTCAATGTAAGAGTCTAAATCTTATAGGCTAACAGCGATGGGTTGCAGATTTTTGGGTCTTGTTTCTAAAGTGTATAGTTGCTCATTTGGGCTTGATTCCTGATGCTGTTTAAACCAGTGGTTGTCAAACATTTCCATGTCAAGGACCCCCATATTACATGTATTTGTCCACCGACCGTCCCATCTAAAAATATGTTGTGCCAGGGACCCCCATGCCTCTCTCGTGTTGTTAAAAAAACAAAAACAGAAAACAATTCAAATTCACATGTTTCAAGATTTAATTTTGATCTACAAGCTCACAGCGCGTCGCATCGAGATGCGTTGTGAGCTTGTAGATCTGCTGATTTCAAATAGCCATTGAATATAGGATTAAGCGTGGCCGAGTCACTTCATTTTGGGCTTGGGTCTGTTTTCACAGACCTGGTGCTTATTTCTATCGCCAAATCTGGCAATACTGATGCAGAGAGAGAGAGAGAGAGAGAGAGAGAGAGGAGAGAGAGAGAGAGAGAGAGAGAGAGAGAGAGAGAGAGAGAGAGAGAGCAGTGTAGTTTAGTGTAGTGCCCCAAAACACTAGGATAGCAGGTAAACAATGAACCTACAGCATGTCTAAACACCACGCTATCTAAATGACAATCTGTGCAACGAAACTACTATAGGATAGCAGATAAACAATGAACCTAACATCTGTCCAAACAACACGCTATCTAAACAACATTCTTAACATGCTGTATGTATGTAATGCATGTGGTCAAGAACAAACAAACCAAAGAAACAAAACACGTTAGAACGAGTGACTATATAAGCTATTATGTGTCTGCGTAGCAGTGCTAATGTTTTCCAGCAACCTTTGATTTGAGTTCTTTTTTTCTCCTCCTCTCGTTTGAGGCAGAGCAGAGAGAAAGCAAAATAAGCATTTCAGAGAGAACATAATGATATCAATATATCTACATAATATCGCCTCTGTCGGGTGGAAACCTCGTATGTCCAAAACTGTTTTCAGGATTCCAATTCAAATCATCATAAAAAGGCAGCAGATCTACAAGCTCAACATGTGTCGCTTCGCACCACGTTTCGAGCTTGCAGATCTGCTACTTTTGATGCTTTCGTGCGGTGCTGTGTAGCGGGGTCAAAGGTAGCCCAACCGGAAGGAAGGCTCACCCCAAAACACGCTCGCCCCCCCCCCCCCCGCCCCCCCCCCCCCATTTGTTTTCCGCCTTTCTTATATTCTTGTGGATAAGATTAGAAGTATATACGCTTAGGGTTAGGCATAGTTTTACCCAGGTTGAGTTTGGAATAGGGTGAGATTTTGGCACCATTTCACAGAGGTTACGTTTAGGGTTAGGTTTATAGGCATAGTTTTTTCTGAGGTTACATTTAAGGCATAAGGTTAGCCAGGTTTAGCCATCTTTACTGAGGTTACATTTATGAATAAGTTTTAGGGTTAGGCATAGTTTAACTGCAGGTTACATTTATTAGGCAGTTTTACTGAGGTTATGTTTATGAATAAGGTTAGGTAATACCAGGTACATACCGTTCTGGGGTCAGCGCGGATTTGCGAAGGGGTGACTGTGTCTTGGGGCGAGCGTTTTGGTATTCTGATCAAGTATGGCGTCGTTAATCAACCAAATAAAGAAGATTGGACATAAAATGGAGATAAGATGTTTCGGAGATAAGATACACCGAGATAAGATGTTTCTGCCAGACAGCAACGACATCATAATGAGGTTATTATGCTTCTACATCAGAGGTGGGCAACTTTGACGATGCAGAGGGGCCACTATATTTCCCACACTCACTCCAGAGGGCCACATTGCATACAGGATGGAGCAAAAATAGCAGATCTACAAGCTCAAAACGCGTTTTGAGCTTGTAGATCGGCTATTTTTGCTGTATTTGAATTGAAATCCTGAATTTGTTTTTTTCAATGTTTTAATTGTAATGCTGAAAAGTAAAAACTTTAATTTCAAATGCCTTTTCAAATTATAGTTATGTTAACTTTAATACATTGGACATAAAAAACACAATAACATTTTAATACTACTCATTTAGACTGAAGTTAATTAAAGAGGGTCATGTTTGGAATTGTAACCTGAGGTAACATGAGGGCCGCATTAAGTGAAGGTGGGGGCCGCATGTGGCCCCCGGGCCGCCAGTTGCCCATGTATGTTCTACATGTAGTGCTAACACATTGGTGGGTCCACACATACTGTAGCGGCAGTTGTTTCTTGCACAGCTGGAGGCAGCAGGGGGGAGAGAGTGTTGGGAGGAACTTGAGATCAGACTGTGTGTGTGTGTGTGTGTGGGAGGAAAGCTTCCAAGGAAAGCATTATTTTTCCAAAGTGCTGTTAATAGTTGACATGGCCTGTGTCTATGGGGCACGCACGCACGCACGCACGCACGCACGCACGCACGCACGCACGCACGCACGCACGCACGCACGCACGCACGCACGCACGCACGCACGCCCGCACGCACGCACGCACGCACGCACGCACGCACGCACGCTGACAAGTCAAGCTGGACCAGATTGTACCAGTGATATTAGCAAAACAATGGCTGGGTTTCCCAAACGCATATGGTGTAAGACTTGTAGTGCTGCACATGCTCAGATGCCCTTATAGGCTGCAAACCTCCCGCTTCGAATGGGATCAGTGTATTGAAACGGGGAAAATCAGGTGCAATCAGGCCTTTCAATAGACTGAGTAGACGTCTACCCGTCTACTCAGGTGCTCAGTAGGTTGATTCCTTCCTATTGTGTAGGTTGATCTGTGCAGTTTAATGCATCGCATGCAGCTACTGGAGCTCAGTAGGTGATCATTCCTTTCAATGCAGCCGTGGTGTCTACCGCGTCGAACATCGAACATGCACTGCTCCCGTGCTTGCGGTTATGTTTAGGTTAGGATTAGAGATAGGGATAGTAATTTCGGAACAAGGAACCTTCTGACTAACGACACGGCACCGTTCCAGTAGCTGCATGCGATGCATTAAACTGCACAGATCAACCTACACAATAGGAAGGAATCAACCTACTGAGCACCTGAGTAGACGGGTAGACGTCTACTCAGTCTATTGAAAGGCCTGATTGCACCTGATTTTCCCCGTTTCAATACACTGATCCCATTCGAAGCGGGTGCTGCAAACACAGAAGCCTGTGAACATAGACATTTCGTGCATAGATGTGCCACGCAATGGTATAGGGCTCAGGTCTGCCATTCTGAACTTTAATTTAATAATATTTGGACTGCTGGACAACTGACAGTAGGCTCTGTGAGTAGTCTTACACCATATGCGTTTGGGAAACCCAGCCAATGTTGGTATCACTTACGGTTATAACGTCAATAATGGCCATGATTAGAATCTTTTGAAGTATGTTTTTTTGTTTGTTTTCGAGGGGCGCTAGCCCCTCCTATGTCCAGCTTTGAGGGTTTGTGTAAACACAAGCATTGTCCTAACACAAACATTGAATGCCATTGATAATTAATGGGCAGCTTTGAGCGTTTGTCCCACAACACACACATTGTTGAATGCCATTGACAATGAATGGCCAGCTTTGAGTGAGTGACACAAACATCGCGTAAACACAAACATCGAAGACGAAGGTGAGGATGCAAATTGTGATTGGCCGGACGGAATGAGATGATGAATGATGATGTACGATGATAAGAGCGCTCCTCATGTTCTTCCCTCATACCCCGAGGCGGGGTTGGCGAAAGCGCCTTTCTGTGTGGAGTTTGCATGTTCTCTCCGTGTCCCCTAGAGGGCAGTGGTTCCCAAACATTTTCATGTCAAGGACCCCCAAATTGACACCAATGAGCCCGTGGACCCCCATTTCGAAAATATATGCCAGGGACCCCCATGAGAGAAGATTTTTACAGCTCTAGCAGTGATTCTGAACCCATTTTAATGGCCCAGTTTGACATGCATTAGTCTACGGACCCCCATTTAATGGCATTTCTATCTCTGGGACCCCCGATTTATATTGTAAAATCAATGTTTGATTTAACTCTCCCCCCCCAGGTTGGCAGAGGAAGTGTAGCGCCCTGGATTACATTAGATAATTGACACATGGGTGAAAAAATGGGTTACAGAATTGTGGGATTAAACATTTAGAAGAGCGCCCCTCACTTCACACGGGTGTGATTATATCTTCTCTGGAACAACAAGAATCACTGTAGGATATTTGTCATTATGACATAAGCCTATACTCAAAAAGAATATTAATAATAGCGCAGTTCCGTGAGCTCAAAACGTGTTTCCTGTCAACAGACCTGATTTTTCATCAAGTCTCATCTTTTCTCCTGTTATAAATAACTCTTACTTGTACGAGTGAGTGACCTACCAGATGTTACTGAGAGAGAGAGAGAGAGAGAGAGAGAGAGAGGGGGGTAAAGGGGATCTTCTATTTGGCTCCTTGTGAAAGTGAATGGTTACAGTTGTAATGTGCTGTGTGATAAATGTCTCTAAGGTTTACGTCACTTTATTTCACATGAAATATACTTTGAACTGTGAGCTGTAGAAAAAAGCTTCAAGGTATACTCAAAGAAGTACAAAAGTAGAGATACTCGTTTATGCACAATGTCGGATTGCAACAGATGTTTGAGAGCTTGCAGCGCAACACAAAGTGATGCACTGTGAGCTTGTAGATCTGTTATTTTGTTATAATAAACTGAAGCTAAAATCTAAAAGGACACGCATGCTTTTAACATGCGTTTAATCTCTAAATGAGTTAACGTTTTCAAATAATCATAGTGGAATAAAAAACACTTACAATAATGTCCTAGTACTGGAAAATAGACGTGCAAAAGTAAAAACAAATGTACCACATAAATTATACTTGAGAGAATGTACTAAGTTCCTTTCCATATCAAGGCCCATTATTTATTCGGCATTTGAGCCACGGACCACCATTTTGATGAGACCTCTCAGACTCAAAACTAAAAGAACATTTTGTTGTCGTTGGATACGATTTCTTCCACATTTCCATACTGCCTGTATTGATGTTGGTACCATTAGAGATAACAGACAAGCGTTGATCAAAACAACAATTCTTCTACATTCTCTAATTGTGTAGACTTCTAATGCAGATGTTTAACATAATTAACATAATATGTTACTCTTGGGAGTGTAAAATGAAACCAAATGGACCCGTAACTGGGGTACAATCTTTTTGGGGCCACCTGGAACCACCTCACGGAACACTGGTTGATTGGGACCACCTGGAACCACCTCACGGACCACTGGTTGATTGGGACCACCTGGAACCACCTCACGGACCACTGGTTGATTGGGACCACCTGGAACCACCTCACGGACCACTGGTTGATTGGGACCACCTGGAACCACCTCACGGACCACTGGTTGAAAAGCGGTGCTTTAGAACCGTGGTTCCCAAACCTTTTCATGTCAAGGACCCCCAAATTGACACGAATTAGCCCAGCGGACCCCCATTTGAAGAGATATGCCAGAGACCCCCATGAGAGAAGATTTGTACGGCTCTAGCAGTGATTCTCAACCTGTTTAATTTCAAGGACCCCCCAGTTTGACATGAATTTGTCTATACAGACCCTCATTTAAGGGCATTTCTATCTCTGGGACCCCCAATTCATATTGTAAAATCAATGTTAATTTAACTCTTGAGAGTGTACATTTGTACACTCTCAGAGTTACAGACCCATAACGGGTCCATTTGGTTCCAAACTGTCATTTAGCTGCATGGGGAGGACCCCCTGGAACTCCCTCAAGGACCCCTGGGGGTCCCCGGACCCCACTTTGGGAAGCACTGCTTTCAGAAGGCTGTATGGAATGCTCGGTGCGGTGCTACCTGCCTCACCTGACTCCGCCAGATGGGGCAGTAGAGAGTCAGGGGGGGAACCTGTGTACTCTCTGCTGCCCCATCTGGCGGAGTCAGGTTACTACCTGCCTCCCAGCCATGGGAACAGATCCTTGTGTCCATGATTTATGACGGAGCGCAGCTCCTCTGTCTGATGTGGATTCCAGCTCAGGCAGCAGCCGCAGATGGCCAAAGTATTCACACCGGTGTGCATAAACACTCACACACGCACGCACGCACACACGCACGCATGCACGCACGCACGCACGCACGCACGCACGCACGCACGCACGAACACACGTATATGCCATTTTTTACAAATGTTGGTCCATTTTTTACAGTCAACCTAAAGCCATGAAATAGCTGATCCACACCTTATATATGAGGCATTTTTTGGACGCGTCACATCTGTGCATGACTAAGCATAAGGCATAACCTCCAAATGTCTATAATTCTGACACTGACCCCAGTCTGAAACTTTGGCTAATAGTAAGCCTAACCCCCCCCCCACATATACATTTGGCCCTCAGAAGTATACTAATTCAAGTACACACACACACACACACACACACACACACGCGCGCACACACACACACACACACACACACGCACCCCCCTGCCGTGCATTTAAGCACTCAGCGTTATGGAATTGATTTATTGCTCCGACTGCGAGCCAGTTATTTGACATTTAGCGTCGCGGAAAACTCCTTTAGTGTGCGGTTTGGGACACGAAATGTGAAATGCTATTAGTCTTTGACAAATAATCAAACGGCGGATCAAATTCTGCTGATGACCGTGTAATCTCCCGAAAAGCAACATCATACACAGATGTTTGAGAGTCTAAAACAATATTTTTTGGAGGCTAAACGTTTGACCAAAAATAAAGGGAGCCAGTCACGCAGATTTTCCTACTGTATGAACAGTACACACACGCGCACGCACACACACACACACGTGCGCCTGTTTCTCACAGTCTCGTCTGGATGTTGTTTGATTTAGACGTTGACCTTTGACCTGAGTTGGAGGTGAGCTATAGGTGGACGACTGGCCTCGTGTCTGTTCCCATGGGGAGAGACCCAACCCAACCCAACCTGCGTGCGTGCGTGATTGCGTGCGTGCGTGCGTGCGTGCGTGCGTGTGTGCGTGCGTGCGAGCACCTTGTGAACTTGTAGATGGCCTATTTTCAAATGGCCGAAATGTATATAGAGTATGCGCATGCTTAAAGTGAATGGCAACAGGAAAAGTGAGTTTAACATTGTTTAATGTTGTTTAATGCAATCAGATAGGACTTTTCTGTTTGGATGTATGGGCTGTCATGGCCAGAAAGTAGTTTTTTGCCACTCATTAGGCATTCCTGCATAACTTCCGGGTTTGATGATGATGTCACGCGCATACCCTCTATAGGGCTGAAGGGGTTATACTGTATGTTTTGTAACAGTAATAAATCCACAAAGTAACTAGTAACAAAAGTTTTCAAATACATGTAGTGGAGTACAAGTATAGCTACAATATTTTCATCTGAGATATTGTGGAGTAGAACTAAAAGTATTGGAAATGTATAGGCTATACTCAACTAAGTACAAATACCATAATATTGAACTTAAGTACAGTACTTAGTTTCAGTATACTGTCCAGCCAGTCCTCCTGCTAAGTCGTGACTGATGGCTTCCTTATCAACAGAGCAGTGCAGTGTAGTGTTACTCGGAGAGAGAGTGAGAACTGTGTGTGTGTGTGTGTGTGTGTGTGTGTGTGTGTACGTGCGTGCGTGCGTGCGTGCGTGCGTGCGTGCGTCATATCAACAGAGCAGTGCAGCATAGTGTTTCTCACAAGAGCGAGAGCTGAGCGTCTGCATGCAACACGCGTCAACATGTGACCTCACACAGAATGCTTTCCACTGCAGCGAGGAAAAAACATAAAGTATGCCGGGAGATTTTATCTTCATCTTCATCGTGTCTGTGTGTGTATGTATGTGTGCGTGCGTGTGTGTGCGTGAGCAGTGCGTGCTCGCATTACTTGTGGGCCAAAATGATACATTAGCGAAGAGTATATACAATTGGGACAAGCTTTCAGGTTAGGTTTTAGATCATAGAATTAAACGTTCAGACTTGAGGTTTAGACTGGTTGAGGTTGGAGTTGCCCCTGTAGCGAAACCAAGCCACAGAATGGTGAAGCTTGCTGATGTTTCCAGAGGGTTTTCATTTATGCTCAGCCTTATAGACCTTGTTTGAACAGGGTTCATGTGTTTGGTCCGACGGAGCATTGGTCCGAACGACAACCTACCTCAAACCCTCACCCTAACCCTAACCTCCCCCGGGGCAGCACACCTAAACCTAACCCCAACCCTCTCCCGACCCCCAACGCACCTCGGACCAATGCTCCTTCGAACCAATGCTCCGTCGGACCATAGTATGCCTCCCGTTTGAACATAATGGGGTTTTCCTTTCCTTGTGTGAAACACCGTAAGAACTATAGGACAGATAAATGAGACAAAATGAGCTCTTACAACATACAAAACATACAAATGATGTCATACAAACATAACATACAAAATGGGCATTTAAAAAACACACACACACACACACACACACACACAAACATGCCTCAGTTAGCCTATATGTACCATCCATGTGAATTTATCAATGTTTACGGACATACAGTTGGGTGCCACCGATATTGTCCCTTATCATTTGACCCATTTAGGCCTGACCTCAAAATTAAAAAAAATCCTTCTAAATCCTCCAGTTTTCTGAAATAAATATTTTCACGATTTTTCAAAAATAGCAGACCTACAAGCTCGTAGCGCGCCACTCGGTGGCGCGCTATGAGCTTGTAGATCTGCTATTATTCAATAGCTAAATTATAACATAATGTTTAAAACACCAAAAGGGGTTCCCGCCCAAAATGGGTTAACTGTCCTTTTGCGCAGATCACGCAAACCTCAGCAAAAAGAAAAGGACAATATCGATGGCCTCCAACTGTAGCTTTTGACATCCCAATATGGCACCCAGAAATCCATCACATTACAGCCATGCATTCTGTGGCAGTTCACCCCTGCCACTGACAATACATTTAACAACCTTTAAGTTCCCGTGTTATATTTGTTTCCCATAACCTATAACAGGAATGTTGTGACACAAATGGGCTAAAGTTTGAATTATTCTTTATTGTTTATGTTGCAGAGAATTATATTATTTTGACTTTATATGTCTATTGTTTGATTGTTGATTGATGATTGATTGTTGGCTCCAGTGTAGGGAGCATACCAACTGTGGGTTTGTATAGGGAACATACCAACATATAGGTCTTAGGAAACTGAGTACTCTAATTATGTTTATATTATTATGTGGATAATTGGTTGAGTAATAATGTGACACTTTACATGTGTACGTGAAATGTAATGTCTCTGGACATTGGGAAATTAACTGGTTAAATTGTGGAATCAATTCAGGTTTGGTATGGTCCAGTGGGAGGGGCTTAAAGCCTATATAAGTAGGGAGACCTGTGAGGCAGGCTGCCACGACTATACTCAAGGCAGAACTGTTGAGGCGAGAAGACTGAGGGTCAAGCTGACCAGTTAATGTTAAATACTTTTGTTTCATTTTCATTTTGTTCACTGGTCGTCTGTGTAAAAAACAGTGAATAAAAATAACCACGTCCTCTCTGCAGCAAAGACTCTGTCTGGTGATTTTTCACCAGTCAAAAGTGTGACACATTGAAACCTTACAGCAAACATGAATGTTTACATGACAATCGATTCAAACACCTTCTTCCACTTACTCTGTCTCAATGTTTTTACTGGTTAATTAAAGGTTAAATAAAACAGAATTATCTCTGTAAATACATCCAAAGTAACTGCATGTGCCGAATCACGAAAACACAACCAACGCATTACCTTGTTCACGTTCTAGCTGGGTGCTAAATGAGCCATGAATCATTGAACCTCATTTCAGAGCAACATTGTGCTTTTGCCCTTTTCCCAAGTTTCCTTCCATCTGAATTTGTGCCAGGTAGGCTAAGTCACCCCTTATATGTAACATTCACTTTCCTTCCATGCAGGCTTCAAAATAAAAGCATTACCATAAACAATACGGCACCTGATAAAAGAGGGCTTACAGAGTGCTTCAAAATAAAATTGAAGGACACACATCCGGCTGGGCAGTGGGGAGCACAGACACCTTGTGTGGCGCGTGGAACCACCGGCTGCCGCCTGACTTAATAGTGTGTGAGATAAGATTTATTACAGGCACGTCTTAATACTTAACTGACTACACAAGTGGTTCTCAATCAGTGGTCTGGAGACCACCAGTGGTCCTTGAGGGGATTCCAGCCTAGGTGGTCCCTTTTGGTCCATTTGGTTTCATTTTATACTCTCAATACAATGGCATTACTTTAATACTTCTCTTATAGGCCTACTCTCTGCCGCACTTCATTTACAAGAAGTCTACACAACTAGAGAATGTAGCATTTATTTTGATCATCAGTAGTACAGCATGGAATAGTGGACACAATCTTATCCAATGATAACAACACATTCTTTAGTTTTCTGACCAATCTGAGGGGCTCAAATGTTGAATAATGGTGGTGGACCTTGATATGTAAAGGGTTGAAAACCATTGGGCTAACTAATGACTTGAGTGACTCAGGATTGGATAATGGTACTTCATCAACAGTTTGCAAATAGTACAATTCAATACAATGATTCAAGGAATGATAACTGTGATAACTGAATAGTGGTCCTATCATTGATTGTCTTTCTCCTACTATCAAGGAGCATCCTCCTCGGTGCCATGTCTTTAAAAATGCTGATGACCTCATACTGTGACTGATCTGCACCTTTTTATAATCAGCTTTAGTGGAGATTTGTGTCTTACATAAACATTAATTTCCCATTGACAATGAATGGAGAATTTACGTCATATGTAGACGAGCAAATCGGCTATTTTTGTCCTACACAAAAAATAAATTCCTATTTGACAATGAATGGATGGTGTACAGTGTACACCATCCATTCATCCACTCTTACCGTGTACACTGTACACGGTAAGAGCGCCCCTCGATCACTTCACACGGGTGTGAATTTTCTATTGCAATCAGGAGGAGGTCAGAGAGCTGTTCCTCTCCACATATATTTCTCAACTTGTTCTTTATAATACTCAAATACTGAGCTTGGAAAACAATTGTTCCACAGAAGCGGTTTTGACTCGCAGTGTCAGTGTGGCATATATATTTGAATCATTTTCTCAAAGGTTGGAACGATACACTGCTCTTGCTGACCCTGGTATTCCCCTCAGTATGTCAAATATGTCTTTCAGGTCTTTTGTAGGAAAGCTACTGTGGAAGACCTTCAGTTCAGTCAGCAGCTGGTCCTCATCTTCTCCATAAAAGTCACATAGTATGTGGACAGCTTCCCTTGATTCTTCTGTTGGGTGTCTTACCCAGTTGGCATGTACTGTACTGTTAACACCTTGGAGGCGCAAGACGGAGATCACCGTCAAGTTCAAGTTCACGGTCTGTTGCCCGAGACGGAGATCGTTTAATCTCCGTCAAATTAGTGCTATGAAAACTGATCGCATCGCTCTACAGCCTAGAGGCGCTTGTTGCGCAATCCTCGGTGTTGCACAACAGTGTTCCCTGCCTGTTTAGCTGACGACAACGAAAATCTTAAAACATTCATAACTCGCGATCTAAATCATCCCGTCTAATTATGAAAATAGATAGATTTATTCTTACCTCCCGTTGTTGTCGATCGACTCTAGAGTGGTGTGGCTATCGTTAGCTGCTACACACACATTCACAACAACTTCCGGCCCGTCGGTAAAAGTGGTCCGGGCGCTATAAACGATGGGCACGTTTTATTAATGGATTAAATAGGCCCGAGCCCTCAAGGTGTTAAGGGGCGGAATGACTGTATGATTTTGTGTGTGGGACTTCTCCTCAGACCTCATGTTTTGCAATGTGTGAAGCACACCATCAATCACGTTGTGGGCAGTGGGGTGGTCCAAGTCTTCTTTTCTGCAGAGTATCTGATGCAATAGCAGTGGCACTGAACACTGGCGTGGTGATTTCCAGGCAGAGAAAGAATACAAAGTTGATCGCTTTTCTGTGCATGATGTGAGCTGTGAGCATCACCTCGGCTAAGGTTATAGGTGGATCACTGTCGGTGATCTCATCAAGGAGCTTCAAAACAGCACCCGGAATTCTCTGAAGGGCCTTCAGTGCTGAGTCCCTGCATGCCCATTTAATTAGGGGCGGCTGTGGTTCAGGAGGTAGAGCAGGTCGTCCAATGATCCGTGGGTCGGAGGTTCGAATCCCGGCTCCTCCTGTCCACATGTCGAAGTGTCCTTGGGCAAGACACTGAACCCTACATTGCCTCCAATGAGTCGGTCGGTGTGAGCTCGCCACCATTGGTGTGTGAATGTGGGAAGTGAGGACGCTGGCGTCGACTGTTCGCCGCTTCACCTCCCAATGTATGAATGAATGAACCATTGTAAAGCGCTTTGAGCACTTGGAAAAGCGCTATAAAAATGCAATTAATTATTATTATTATTATTAATTGGGTATCTGACAGCTGCTTGAGCTCAGTAACACGCTCTCCAGGATACAGAGCCTTCTGCCATTTCACCACTGGTCTGCTTTGGCAGACCAGTGCAAAAAGCATATAATTTCTCCACAAGGTTGAAGAATGTGATGAAATGTTTGTTGGACTTTGAAGCTTCCACCAGGACCAGATTTAGGCAGTGTGCTTTGCAGTGGACATAGAGGGCTTTGTCATTGTGTGCACGTATTCTGGCTTGAAGACTGTTATACATGCTGGCTGCTCCATCGTAGCCTTGGCCAAACAGATTCTTCAGCTCTAGGCCATTCTTCTGAAGAAGCGAGAGCACAGTATTCTCCAGCTCCTGGCCTGTAGTTGTATATCAACTGTGCACGCCTCAATGAATCTCATTGAGGTGTGCATTTCAGCCTCTTTCAGTTCATCTTGAATCTCCCTCCTGATGTTAAGTCGTTTCAGTTCATCTTGAATCTCCCTCCTGATGTTAAGTCGTTTCAGTTCATCTTGAATATCCCTCCTGATGTTAAGTCGTTTCAGTTCATCTTGAATCTCCCTCCTGATGTTAAGTTGTTTCAGTTCATCTTGAATATCCCTCCTGATGTTAAGTCGTTTCAGTTCATCTTGAATCTCCCTCCTGATGTTAAGTAGCCACTGCTGTAATGATGTCATTTTGGCTTCTATTGGAAAGTACTGACACGGTTTTCACTCTGCAACCTTTTTCATAGACATATTTTAGCACACTGTTTCATATACATATATATGGAAAGTACTGACACGGTTTTCCCTCTGCAACCTTTTTCATATACATATTTTAGCACACTGTCATACCGTGGCGTTACCAGTATCGTATCGCTGTTGAAATGTATCGTTACACCCCTAGTTACCACGGTTGTTGACCTCTGAATGCTTGTCCCTGTCGTGCAAGATATACGGTCAGATCAACCAACCTTTGTCTGCCTCTCTTGCTCTCTAACTTCCACCCCTTTACATCTGCAACATCAAATGCAGACTGGCGTGCATTTGTTTTCGGTAATTGGTCCAACTAACCATGCTGCTCAGGTGCATCTCTGTTTGTGAGTGTTGCTTGATTTCTTTCCAAGAGCAGTGTTCCACTTTCTTATGCCTTCAGTCGTCCATGCTGTTTTGCTTTGATATTTTCCTTCAGAGTGGAAAAGCCGACCACTAAAGCTGTGAATTGAATCAGCAGCAGACCAGTACTCCAGCCACGCATTCCCAGAGAACCATTGTTTTTGGAAAGACCACCCCGTCCTCATTTTTGGGATATGCCACCAGATCTGGTTGACAAGGGCCTATTCTGCAGCACATGGAAATAGTGCTGTTATTGCACTTGATGTGAAATACTTTTACATGGGAAGGATCTGGCGGACATTCCATAATAGCTATCTTTGCGGTTGTCTCATCTCTTTCACGGACAGCTGGTTCTTTGCTCATGGCTTTCTTCTTGTTCTATGGAGGATATACTATCATCTCTCCTGTTTCTGAACGTGGTGCTGGTCTGGACTCTGGCAGGTCTTCTTCATCTGCCACTGACACACTCTGTTATCATTTCTATGGATTTGTCTCCCTCATCTTCCATGGAATCCATGCTTATAGATGGGCTATATATTGCAGGACAGCACAGAGCTGCTTCCATGGGCTGCCTCTGCCTGCTGTAGCTGCCTAGAAGAACAATAAAATATTAGCACCCTACTTGCCTAGTTTTTTTTATTTTAATTTGTCATTTTGGCAAGTAGCTTCATGTCTGATTTAGTATCACTGTGAATGAAATGGACCTCATACTGTATATGGTGGTGTGATGTGTCACAAGGCGCCACGAGGCAGTGACAGACGGTGTGTGTGTGTGTGTGTGTGTGTGTGTGTGTGTGTGTGCGCGTGTTTAACCACTTCTTGGTGAGACAGCTTACGGGAGCATCAGTGTCCTTACTGTACATGGTTCTCAGTGGGTAAAGGCTGCAGACAATGTGGACCACATGTGGGCCTGGTTCGTTGCTGTCATCTCGGGTCTTTAGCCACTTCCTCATGCGACCACATCTCCCCGCGTATGCATCCGCGACTTTCTTTCTTTCTTTCTTTCTTTCTTTCTTCCGCTCACCTCATATCAACTTAAATCCAGGCCTGCCTGCCTGCCTTATTATTTCTATCTATACCTATCTATCAGGCACGATCTGCAATGAATTACACGGTCTGGACCACAAAACCTAAAACCGACAATGTCTTTTAAATGCCAAACAAATGTGGAAAAACAAACGTACATTATTACCCTACCTTATGCCCTCCGCAGATTCAAACCAGCACCGTGGGTTCATGCTGTCTTGTGAGAGATGCATTGTCTTGGGTGCTCTAGACATCGTGTGAAAGTTGATATTGTTGAAGTGCGTTCCATCACGGCTCAGGGCGTTTCCACAGAATCCCTGCAGTTGGGATTTTTTTCCCCAGTGGTGTAAAGTAACTAAGTACATTTACTTAAGTACTGTCCTGTACTTAAGTACAATTTTGAGGTAATTTGTAATTTACTTTCCAATTTTCCAATTTTCAATACTTACTTCTACTCCACTACATCTCGGAGGCAAATATTGTATTTTTTTTACTCCACTACATCTATTTGAAAACTTTGTTTTGTTGCTATAGTTACTTTGATTAATATTACAAAACATACATTAAACACTTCAGCCCAATATACATTTCGGCCATTTGAAAATAGCCGATCTGCAAGCTCACGATGCGTCGCATTGTGAGCTTGCAGATCGGCTATTCTCAAAAGATTTGTATACATTTGAAAACTCGAAATGGGACTCGAAATGCCTATAGTTTTCTACTTTTATACCGCCCTGGGGGTCGTGACCCTCCAGTTACTATAGGCCAGGCCGTTGTTCCTTTATAGTTCTTATAGTTAGTGTTGTGCAACAGCAGTGCTACGCGTCGGCGCTCACCCTCAATCCTCCTTGTTCTCTCGGTTCCCCTTTAAGCCCCTCGATAAGGAAGTGTGCTGAGTCTCTGCCGCTCTCTCCTGAGACCCGGCGGAGGGGGACAGATTGACCTACTGTGTGCCGAACAGCGTCACGACGGGAGGGGGGGGATGGGGACTGGGGGGGGGGGGGGTAATATGTTACCGCACAGGGTGTATGTTACTGTTACAGTATACAATGACGTGCAAATCCCTCCACAGACACCACACTGACTCATTTGAACACGTCGGCGGATATACAGTTGGGTGCCACCGATATTGTCCCTTATTATTTGACCCATTTAGGCCTGACCTCAAAATTTAAAAAAATCCTTCTAAATCCTCCAGTTTTCTGAAATAAATATTTTCACGATTTTTCAAAAATAGCTCGTAGCGCGCCACTCGGTGGCGCGCTATGAGCTTGTAGATCTGCTATTTTTCAATAGCTAAATTATAACATAATGTTTAAAACACCAAAAGGGGTTCCCGCCCAAAATGGGTTAACTGTCCTTTTGCGCAGATCACGCAAACCTCAGCAAAAAGAAAAGGACAATATCGATGGCCTCCAACTGTATGTGTCCGCTGGAAACTTCCTATATATGTCCACAAACTGTCTTAACGGTTAGACAGTTTTTGGATAAGATTGTGTCCACTATTCCATGCTGTACTACTGATGATCAAAATAAATTCTACATTCTCTAGTTGTGTAGACTTCTTGTAAATGAAGTAATGCGGCAGAGAGTAGGCCTATAAGAGAAGTATTAAAGTAATGCTATTGTATTGAGAGTATAAAATGAAACCAAATGGACCAAAAGGGACCACCTAGGCTGGAATCCCCTCAAGGACCACTGGTGGTCTCCAGACCACTGATTGAGAACCACTTATGTAGTCAGTTAAGTATTAAGACGTGCCTGTAATAAATCTTATCTCACACACTATTAAGTCAGGCGGCAGTTTTTAGAAGTTAGATTTGTCTCTAACCTGAGGGTCGATTACAAGAATGTCTACTAAAATCCTGACAGTTTTCTGAAAAACTGTATGTCGCTATACTGTACAGTAGCCAATATCAGTGGAGTTCACATTTTTTTCATGTCAAGGACCCAAAATGACATGTTACTGTATGTGGCCACGGAGGCACGGACCCCCCCCCCCCCCCCCCCCATCTAAAAAAATATAAAATAAAAATCGACCAGGCAGAGACCCCCCAGAAGCCAATAATTTAGTTAAGAATGTTCGCTTTAAAATAGACCTATATATTCCAAATTAAAAAAGCAGATCTACAAGCTCATAGCAAGGCACAAAGTCACGTGCTATGAGTTTGTAGATCTGCTATTTTTGAAACTATAACATTTTCCATTTTCACATTCGCGTCCAGGTACAGGAATGTTTTTGTATTATTATATTTTTTTTGCTATTGATTGATGTACCACAACAAACGAGATGAATTATGGAGATGCAAGGTTTGACAGACTGTGATGCCATGCTTATAAGCAATTAGCGGCTAATCGGCTTTCCACTGACCGTCCTACAGCGGCCCTGATGTTATATTTAGTGTCCACTCTCTCCCTCTTAACGGGGATAACACTGACCCGGTCTCTCTCTCTCTCTCTCTCTCTCTCTCTCCCCCTCCCCCTCTCTCTCTCTCCCTCTCTCTCATCCAGGACTAACAGCCTTTATCAGGAGCGATCATCAGGGAGGAAATGGAGCGGCTCCCAAGCCAGATTGTAATAATAATAGCACACATTTCACAAACAATTGATAATATAACTTAGACTAGACTTAAAGGTCAACACAACGCCTCCTCCTTAATTCTGACGTTGGGTCTTTCCAAACTTCTGATCGTCGTTTTTTTTTTTTTTTTGGTATTGGATGGAGCAAGTATTGGCCTTAAACCCATTACAGCAAAACAGGGAAAGCATCTGTCATTGTATATTATTTTGCTAAAAAGCATTATTTTATACTTTGGCTATTCAAAAATAGCAGATACTGTATACAAGCACATACGAGCTTGTACATCTGCTATTTTTCATAAAAGAAAAGAAAGTGTTTTATTTTTTTAACTCAAATCTTGAGCAAAGTTTGAGCGCCACTACTCGGCCTCAGGTCCGAATGGGTTAACCACTTAAACCCATTATGGTTGTCTGGAGTCCCTCAGGGCACTGTACTGGTGTTCTGTTTTCTGTCAGCGTGGCAGTCGCACGTGGCAGTCGACACGTCGTGAGCTTGTCGATGCATGGGCGATTCTCTCGGAAAGCCATTCTCCATGGCTTTCTCCACAAAGATACGGATGCCAGGGATGACGGCCGGGGGCCATTAGAAGGACGTGTCTATGTCTGGGGGAACAAGGCTCTGCTGGGAAGCAAGGCACCACATTGACCCGCATGCGCGCGTGTGTGTGCATGTGTGTGTGTAGTTTAGAAAAGTAAAGTAAAGGTATTTCCTGTGAGCAGATGAAACATTTGGAGTGGAAAGTAAAGATTTTTGGAGCGGGGTGAAACAATCGCTTAAATCAGGCTTAAATTGCTAAATTTAGTCAGCCTGTGGCCAGTCAAAACATATGGCACTGGCTGACTTCATAAGCCAGTGCCAGTCCCGGACCCCCTGTTGAAGACCCCTATTTTACAGTTTTAAGGGGCAGGCCATACACCAAGCACTATAAATCAATCAAATGGATGGGAAGAATCCACACCACAACTATAGGACGACAGTGGTGAACGATATAGTCATAGTGCTTAGTGTCGAAACACTAAAGCTTGTCAGGTCAAATGTTTTACGTAAGTAAAAGTATCAATACTGCAGTATAAAAGTCCGGAAATTCAAAAAGTACTTGAGTTATTGACATCAAAATGTACTTAAGGTACCAAAAGTACTCATTGTGCAGAATGTTCCATTTCAAGTTTTCAAAAGTATAAAAAGAAAACTGTTTGAAAATAGCCAAAATGCATAGGGGTGAAGTGGTTAATGTATGTTTTGTAATAATAATCTACTAAGTAACTAGTAACTAAAGTAGCCTATTCAAAATAAATGTAGTAAAAGCACAACATTTGGATCCGGGATATAGTGGGATAGAAGTAGAAAATCGGAAATACTCAAGTAAAGCATACAAATCAAAGTAAGTAAACTAAGTAAACGTTACTTTCCACCGTGACTGAACTCAAGTGAATCGATGCACAACAGGATAAATCAGTTGTTCTCTACCATGGAGAGACAGCCTCTGGTATCTGTCTTTGTTTTAATGTACCGGTAATCTGTTTCCGTCTGGCTACTGTATCTGCCACATTGTTACACCGAAAAGCAGTGGCGTGCACAGATAGACACTAGGGGGTGCTAGAGCACCCCCTGCCCTTTTGGCAATGTGCCCTTTTGAAAAGAAAAAGAAAAAGAAAAACATTTTTTTCTCTCTTTTTTTTTTTGATTTTTCAAAAATAGCAGACCTACAAGCTCATAGCGCGCCACTCGGTGGCGCGCTATGAGCTTGTAGATCTGCTATTTTTCAATAGCTAAAGCATAACATAATGCTAACACCAAAAGGGGTTCCCGCCCAAAATGGATTAAGGCAACCGGCCGGTTCCACGCGCTGCACAAGGTGCCCTTTTTTAACTTGAGCACCTGCCCCTCTAAATGTCTGTGCACGCCACTGCCGAAAAGGCCCGGCAAGCAGTTGAAGACATCAAAAATAAATGAAATATAACTTTTTTTTAACCCCAATTTTTTTTTTTTACGTTAAGAGATAAGCTCACGGCGAGCTTGTATATTAGCTTGTATAAACTACATCTTAGAACAATCGGAAAAAGTGTGATACTGATTTAGAAGGCATTTGTAGAATCGTCTCATTGGGTTAATAACAATTGCGTCCGATGTGCATAACATGTAACATGTGATTGTGAATCGAAGGAGCTTCAAGATTGAGTTTTTTTTGGATATATATATATTTTTTTAATCAACAAGTCATCTTAATCACGTTAACGTTCATCACGACATTCCCAAGTCCAACAATGACATCTCTTCAGAGCAAAACAGAGAGCACCATATACATAAGACACTGGTTCCCAAACAGTGGGACGGGACTTGGGACCCATTTTTGGGTCGCGGACACTTTTTTTTATGGGTCCCTTTATTTTTGTGTTTCCCACGTTTTGTTTTACAATCCACATTATTATTATTATTTCAAAACATAAAAAAAAAAAAAAAAGCAAAAATATTTTTTCAGTAATTCCACGATAACAATCGAATAAATCCCATGAATTAGAAAATAAATGTTTAACCCATTCTGAACGGGGACCCCTTTTGGTGTTTTAACTAAGCATTATGTTATACAAGCTCATAGCGCGCCACCGAGTGGCACGCTACGAGCTTGTAGGTCTGCTATTTTTGAAAAATCGTGAAAATGCGGCACAAATCTTTGAATATATATTTTTTCAGAAGACTTTTTTTTAAATTTCGACGTCAGGCCTAAATGGATTAAGTAGTGAAAACACAGGTAGGTCCCGGACAAACGTGTCATTTCGTAGTTTTTTTGGGGTCGTGAGCTAAAAGGGTTCGGGAACCACTGCTCTAAGACACCATTGTCTGCCAGCGCTGCTCCTTCTTGCACTGAGAATTATATGCAAACATCAAGCTCGTCACATCACAAAACAATACTCTTGGAAAACTCCCAGGCTGTGATTGTGACAAACGTTTTTTTTTTCTTCTTTTCTTTTTTTCAAGCCAAACCACAAGATGTACAAAAATAGAGATTGATAGAAAAATAAGAGATCTCACAATTGAGAGGACGCGCAGTCGAGGCTCTTGTACATTTGTACTCGCAGGGCCGTTCAAAGTTTGTTCCAGCACTTTCTGAAGATGAACAAAACAACAAAGCAATTTGATTTCTTATTGTCACATTGTACAGTATGAAGATGTTTTTATTTTGTGATTGTCTTTGCAATGTATTCCACTTTCCTTTGGCTAAACGTTTGTATTGTTTTGTTGGCATGCGCTTCGTCTGCTAACGGGAACAAACTTCAAAACGACTGCAGAGTCGGACCGCTTCACAATTAAAGCCCCCGTTCTCTCTCTCTCATCTCAAAGTTCTTAATTCACAGGTGAACATTGGACCGTCGATAAAGAAAGATTAAGACACCTATAGTTGACCAAAATGACCACTGAAATATTGCCACTGGGAAAAGCCTTCGTGGCATTTTTAGTACAACAATATACACCATCGCTGTGGAGTAGAAACCTTGCATGTCTAAAACCATAATACATATAGTTTTAGAAAATGGACGAGCTGTTTCTTTTGTTTTAAACAAACAAAATAAATGGAATAACGGTAATAGGATATACAAGGTTTCTGCCCAACAGAGGCGAAAATATCCTCCTCATGTCTGTCTGTCTCTTCTGGCCTTTATGCCAGAGTTATGCTGTCGTCGTGCATCGACACATTGCAGATCTGAGCTTGTAGATCGGCTGTTTTGCAACGTGCGTCACAGACACACAACTAAGTATGCAGCAGGGCTTTAAGTCCTCTGCAAACTCCACCCCTCTGATACACGCACGCACGCGCAATTTATTTGTTTCTAAAAGTGTAGTTGCTAATATTTTGTGCGAGGGAGGGACCCCCGTACCAGGCTTGTGTTATTAAAATGTTGAGAAAAAGAAGCAATATTTGTTTGTATTTGCGTCGTGAGCTTGCAAGATCGTCTATTTTCAAATAGCCAATGCATATCGTTTTAAAGTGCTCAGGTGGCCTCGCCTGTTTTGGGCTCGTTTTCATAGACCTGGTTTGCTTATCTCTCTCGCACAATCTGGCGACACTGCTCACCACTGCCCCCTTCTCCCCCCTCTCTCTCTCTCTCTAGCCTGGGGGCAGCATTCCTTTTCGGGTTTATGATCCGGACGGGAGCGGATGATATCGTTACGTCATGTTGTAGTCATTGTTTTGTAGTCATCAGGCCGGAAGCCTCAATCTGGAACTTTCCCTCAAACCGGAAGAAGAATAATACCTTCCCAATAAGAGCGTGACTCGCACTACGCCACATCAAGGCTCTTATTGGGAAGGTATAATTCTTCCGGTTTGAGGGAAAGGATGTTCTGGTTTAGACTAGGGTTCCGGCCCGATGACTACAAAACAAGGACTACAACATGGCGTAGCGATATATAATCCGCTCCCGACCGGATCACACGGCAATTTAGTAACACAGGCCAGGCTTTCCTCTGAAGTGGAAAGAAAGCCTGGTGATGCAAGGTCACTCTCTCTGATGATGTGTGCGTCGCTCCTTCCTGTAATAAAAGACTGTGCTTCTTTGGCCCTATATGTATTGTTATTTTTTGTATCTTGTCAGCAGCAGTCCAGCCTGGACTGCTGATAAGAGGGAGCGAGTCTTGAAGCTAATATAATCTACGTTGGGGTCAATTGGTCCAAAGCTTCCATCTCAGTGTAAGAGACCTATCTTTAGTTATACACACATGTTCTGGTCCAAAACAATACATTCATTATCGCCTCTCATATACTGCCAAATAGGCTCTATGGACAGTGGCCATATTGGGAAGACATTGGGCCTCCTTTTTTCCTTCACACGTCTTACCAATACTAATTAAAGCAGCACCATGTACTTAATTAACAGATTCAATGTAATTGTGTCCAATCTGTGGGTAGGGATGTATGTTAATACAATATAACTTATACAATTGTGGTTGTATTTGGTCTCCCTGCTCTTCTATAGAGCGTCGCAGTCCCGCCTCCTACCCTGGACCAGGAAATGAAACCCAATGCATTTTCCTCATAGACATTTCTTAAAGTATTTATTTAAGGACGGTTACGCCGCGGACAAAGCCAACTCGAGTCGTGACAACTCATGACAACACAAACAATATTTTGGACCAAACAAATAATTAGAAAGAAAAAAGAAAGAAAAAAGAAAAAAACGGCAGGTTACAACACTTTTTGTTGTTTTTCTTCTTTGTAATTATTTGTTTGTGAGTTGTCACGACTCGAGTTGGCTTTGTCCGCGGCGTAACCGTCTTTAAATAAATACTTTAAGAAATGTCTATGGGAAAAATGCATTGGGTTTCATTTCCTGGTCCAGGGTAGGAGGCGGGACTGCGACTCTCTATAGAGGCATTTAGATCGTGTCAAGGGTCATGTCTCACCTAGACACAACAAGCATCTGACTTTCCCTGAAGGTCAATTATTAACTTTATCCCCTGAGCAAGCAGGCACTCTCTATTAGCTCAATGGTAAAACAAAATGTCAGGACAGGGGTACACTTGGAACCACATTTTTGGTTCACCTGTACATCCGTCTCAGAGTTAGGGGCCATTTGGAACACGGTTACTCCGTTTGACCAGAATTGGAACACAATCTTAATTAGTATACTGTAATTAGTAACACCTGTGAGGGAAGTATAAAGGAAGAGGCCAGATTTCATTCCAACTTGTTTGCTGTGCATAGAGCCTAGAACAGCTCTACTATGGTCCTCTACAACAAAGAGTCACACAAAAATATATATATATATATCTCTCTCTTCCCTTTAGGCTGTTGCTAGGCACTTTTAAAGAATATTATTCCTGTACAGAAATAAAGCATGCATTGTTTTGTTGTTTTTTTTGTTTTTTCATGAATCATTCATTAGCGTGGGTATCAAAGCTGGTCTTCCGCTTGTAAACAGTGTCAAGTTCCTCATCTTTGCGATGTGGGATTGTCTCACTTCTCCTTTTTCTCTGCAGTGTTGTCCCACGGTCCTTGGTGTGCGTGTGCGTGTGCGCGCGCGCGCGTGTGTGTGTGTGTGTGTGTGGGTATGGACCCTCCAGACACACATCCAATCCAAACCCTGGTTATATAACCAGCAGAAAGGCCTGGTCGGGCATTGAACCCACATGTCACGTGTGAACACACACACACACACACACACACACACACACACAGTGTCCGGTCCGGTGGCGCACTGACTGAGTAGGGCTGGGATCCGGAAGTGGAGGAACCAGATGCACCATTGAAGAACCCGGGGAATCGGGTTCCATCGCATTTGGAACCGTTTCTGGAACCTAGGTTTCCCACACTGTCCAGAGCTAGTATATATATATATATATGTGGACTTCACGTCTGTCGTACAATTACAATACCGGGTGTTCTTGAACCAAGTTTAGGACCACCGTAACATTGTACACGTTAAAAGAGGTTATCGATAAGGAACCGGAATCGGTCAAATCCTGTTAGGCCCGTTAGGCCCACGGTCACGCCCCACCAAACCAGCTTGGTTAAAAACCGCGGCGGAAACCTCAGAGCATCCAATTAAGCGGTTGAGCTTCCCGTCGCACCCATAGAGTATATCAAAGGATAGAGACTGAACTGGTGCGAAGCTCCGCCCCCCCCAGCTATTCATGTCAGTGGAAGTTGCTCAGTGGCGTTTTGAAGCACCCGGAAGACTGCCGGAAGTACCGTCTCAGAACGTCTACTTCCGCATTTGACCACCACATTTTGGTGGTCAAATGCGGAAGTGCAACCGAGCGCTCAATGTTAAAGCCCAGCTGCACGGGGTTTCCCGGCCATGAATCCACGGGTCCGCCTGTAGTCCCTCCTCCTACCACTAGGGCCCAGAGCTTCAACGTTGAATAGCCTCACTGGCCCCTTGGTCGCACCATCCTCGCCTCCTGGCCTCCATGCCGTCTCCTCCTCCTCCTCCTCCTCCTCCTCCTCAGAGTAAAGCCTCCTCTGGCCTTCCTTCCGTCCGAGGATCCAACCTCTTCCTCACCATCATTCTTTCTCCTGCAGTCTTTATTCAATCTCCTCTCCTGTTTTTTCCCCCCCCTCCCTCCTCACATTCCTTTCAAAGGAAAAATATATATTTCCCTCAACCTTTCATCCCTTCGACAAAGAGGACAACGAACCAAAAGGCCGTCGTTCCCCCATGTGCACCGACCCTTCCCCCCCCCCCCCCCCCATTTCCATACGTCGGGAAAATAAATCCCTTAGGTTAACGCGAAAAGGGCGCCCGAGTTTGTGCCGACCTTTAAGACACCAAGCAGCTTTTAGTTACAGGGCAGCCAGGTGCCGTACATGGGGTGGGGGTGATGGTGGTGCTGGTAGGGAGGAGGCGGGTGGTGATAGTGGTGGTGGTACGGCGAGGGCGGGCACATGGTGTGGTGGTGGTGGTGGTACACGGGCTGCACCTGCGTAGTGGTGAGAAAAAGTTAAAAGTCATTATATATCAGCTTGCATTCCACTCTCTGGCATATTGTACCTTAGTGGGGCTTTCTGTAGTTTGCAGTCTCTAGTCATGGTGCAGTGGGGGAGAGGAGAGTGGGCTTAGTGTCCCATTGGCCGTATAGGGCTAGTCTCCCATTGGCTTAGAGGCCAGCCAATCATGACAATCTCGACCACTACATCGCTACTAGCACTCCTCTGGGCTATCATTGATCAGCTCTGCAAGCTGATAAAAAATATTTTACTTAATTAAGTAAAAGTCGTACCAATACTGCAATGTAGAAATACTCCGGAATTCTAAATTTACTTGAGTGAAAGTATAAAAAGTATTGGTACTTAAAGTACCAAAAGTAGAATGTATCGATCAAAATAGACGATTTTCTTTGTCCTGTTTCCACCACCACCTAGCAACCCAGTGCTAATGTAAGTAGCATTACTGCTCGATCGATCGTAACCACTATAAAACGGACCAAAAGACGTGGATCTACGCCAATGGCGGGCGCTCCAGATTCATTTATAAGACGTGGATCTATGGGTTCACTTTCCGCCACGGCACACCAGTGTTGACTAATACTATGACGAAAACTAAATGGACACGAAATAAAAACTAAGCTATGATGACTAAAACTAAGACTAAATATACTGACAATTTCATCAAAAAAAAAAAACTAGACAAAAATGTTAGGAAGGGACTAGTGGACAAGAGATCCAGTACTGTATATAAGTCATTCTACACTTGGTTGCATGCTGAACATAGTCGATCTACAAGCTCACAACGCGTTGCGCTGCGACGCGTTGTGAGCTTGTAGATCGGCTATTTTCAGCAAGTGTAAAAATCATTACGACGGCATCAAAGGCCCACCAAAATACATTTTAGTCGACTAAATCAACTGTAGATTTAGTCGACTAAAACTAAACTAACACTAAAACATTCCAGGTGACAAAAAATGTGACCAAAACTAAATGAAAACTATTCAAAAAGACTGACTAAAAAACAAAAAAAAACATCTTACATTTGCTGCCAAAAAATCTAACACTGTGGCAACAACAACAAACAACCCCTGACCTGCGCCACGTAGTAGTTGCTGAAGTTGCCGTCGGCGACGTACGCCGCCGGCTGGTAGAAGCAGGTGACGCCGGCGGCGTTGGGGATGGCGTTGTGCTCGGCCAGCACGCGCAGCGCCAGCGCCGAGATGAGGCCGAGCGTCTGGCGCCGCTCGTGGCCCATGAGGCACACGGTGCTCTCGCGCACCACGCCGTGCAGCGTGGCCAGGTAGTCGTACTTCCGGTCCTCCAGGCCCACAAAGTGGTTCTGCAGGTAGGACTCCAGCTTCCGCCGCTGCTCGCCCACCTGGGGGAGGGAGGGAGGGAGGGAGGGGGGAGAGAGAGAGAGAAATGCATGTTATTTAAGCAATATTGGGGTTCTGTATTGTAGTTCCGTACGCAGCGCAAAGGGGCCATTAATGACAGCAACGCACACCCGAGTGAAATATTGAGATTATACAACAGTTACCCTTCAAAAAAAAAAAAACGTCAACTCGATTTCATTATAACTAAGATATTTGATTAAAAACAATCCCCCAAAAAATGTATGACAGATGTAGCCACTATGACCGAAAATGTCCCAAGAAAATGGCTAGCCTCGCCAGCCAACCGGCTCTGCTCTGGGAGAGCAGCGAGACTCAGCACAGCTGCTTTTTATGTTTTGATTAGGCGTTCCATCATGCTCGTTTAAGCACGGCTAGATGGCTACTTCAACCAATCAATCTTTAGTTTATGGACCGTGAATAAAGCTTGTTTTGATCAATAACGCAATCTGGGAAAATAATCGGAGAAAAATGCATTTCAAATAATCTGTTAATTCCGTTTACTCGGTCACCTGGCAACCCAGAGCTATTCATACGGTGGTGAAGAGCGCGATCAAACAACCAAAGATGTCAAAAGCAGTCATTGGCGGTGAGTGTGTTAAGTAATTAATACATAAATACTACATTTTAAAATCAAAATCGCGCTCATGTGAAGTGAGCGTCGCTCTTACATCACATGCTCAGCCAATGAAATCAGCACAAATGTCATTCAGGCCAATCACTTTTGGCGTCTTCACTTTCTGCCCTCACTTGTAACTTCAATATGTACTTTGCTCAGCCAATCAAATCACCGCCATGGGGTGATCAGCCAATCATCATCAGCCAATGTTTGTGTGAAGTAAGGGGCGCAAGATGTATTTATATTGGCCACATGGCGTCTTACATTGTCATTTACAGCCCTAAACAAACGTTAAAGTCCATAGACTTGGCTGGCAAACGATTTACGTTATATTAAGTGCTCTAAACAAACCTTAAAAATCCCATAGATTTGGCCGACGTAATCTTCAAAGGCCATGTATCGGAGGGGCTAACGGCTGTCAAAAACATAAAACAAACATTTGCACTCAGAAGACCCCAGTGGAAATAAGCTCTCACGCTTTTTTGTGTTTAATTCTCTTGATGTACGTATCATGCATTTTTTTGGGAAAGAACCGAGAACACCATTCAAAACCGAATAGAATGCGATCCATTGAGTTATATTCGGTTCCTCAAGCTATATAAAAAGAAAATCACACCCGTGTGAAGTGAGGGGCACTCATATCATCATCATACATCATTACATTCCGGCCAATCACTTGTGGCGTCCTCACTTTTTATCCTCAATACGTACTTTGCTCGGCCAATCAAATCATCGCTATGGGGTGCTCAGTCAATCCAAATCATCGCTATGGGGTAGGCATGCCACGGTATGAGATTTTACAGTACGGTACGGTGCCGGTATTGATAACCTATACCTCGGTATTCCACGGTATTTATATATAATAAAAAATAAAAAAAAGATTGCCCCCCCCCCCCCACCTATGTATAGTGACTACCCCTACCTCCTTATAAGCCCTTCTTTGTTCCCCAACCTGTAGGCCTACATATATTATTTTGTATTTTTACCTTTTGATAATTTCAATTTTGTTATTTGTCATGATTATGAATTGATTACCCAGGACCTGAATGGAAACAAGACTGCAAGGACTTTTTTCAGTGATCCCTTTGGACATGTGTTTGACTGTACCCTATACTGATTACATTTTTGCCAATAAAGTATTCAATCAATTAATCAATAGCTATTCCCCACTGTATTTCACTGTACTATGGCTCCCCCTAATGGCCGTTTTGTACCCTGCACGCTGCATCAGAGCTAGTGCGTAATCTCAACTGCGCATGATCACAACTCTGTGTGCCGTGTTGACAGTTCACAACTTCACACATAGTAGGCTACATATGGAAATATGGAATATACAATTGGATCTGGGTGTCTTTCAGCAACACTAACTCAAAGGTAGGAAGCAACTTTTCAATCTACTGCAGCTGTGTGGTGAAAATAAATGTTTTGCCTTAGTCTGCAAGTGGAGTTGCACTGCATATGCGCAGCATGCGCCGCCCACCGACGCTGTATTAAAATACCGTCAGCTCGGAAATCTCACGGTATCAACACCGTGGCTTTTCCTGTCGCGGTATTACCGAAATTCGGTATACCGTGGCATGCCTACTATGGGGTACACACAAACAGACAAAGCCGAGCATAAAAAGCAAAAAAAATAAAATCACACCCGTGTGAACTGAGTGGTGCAAGGTCTTATATAGCCTGATCAGCTGTGGTCTGACGTAATGTCAGTGACCATATAGTAACCATGCTCATTCTTTTGGGCCCCACGTACAGGTACACACAAACACGGATACAAACAAAGCTGGTTGTTGGAGTGGTTTGCACCACTCAAAAATAAAAATAAATCACACCCGTGTGAACTGAGTGGTGTAAGGTCTTATATAGACTGATCAGCTCTGGTCTGACGTAATGTCTGACGTAATGAAATCACACCCGTGTGAACTGGGTGACCATAGCAACCATGCTCATTTTCTTTGGTACGGACAGACACGTAAACTAACAAAGCCAGTTGTAGGAGTGGTTTACACCACTCAAAAATAAACATGGATGAATCTCTCCCAACAACCAACCTCGGGGAAGTCTATGAAGAAGCGCGAGCACATGTAGCGCTGCAGCAGCTTCATCTCGCCGTCGGAGGCCGCGCGGAACCCCCGCACCAGCAGGTGGCAGTACTTGAGCAGGCCGCCGCCGCGAATCTCCTCGGGGTTCCGCGTGCAGATGAGGCGCCGCCGCAGGTGGTCGAGGGCGGCGGGGAAGTCGCCGTAGACGCTCTCGCCCAGGATGGTGGGGTGGAAGGTGGCGGCCATGGGGTGCTCGGAGCACTCGTAGAAGAGCAGCAGAGAGTCGAGGCGGATCTGGAAGGAGTCCACGCTGAACTCGAACTGCCGCCGCAGCGAGTCCACGAACTTGAGCTCCACGTTCTTGCCGCGGTTGTTGGAGAGCGAGATGAGGCTCCAGCGGTCCGAGGCGTTGCACACCTTCACCATCTTCTGGACGTACGCCTCCTGTTCCAACGACAAGCAGGTGGGATTAGGGGCTAGTCACGATTACACATTTTAACTTATGTAGACCTCAGGCCCATTCTAAAGAAATGCCTTCTAAATCCTAACGGGTTTTCTGAGAAAAACCTTGTGTTTCTATGTCAGTGGTGCTCAACCTTTTTCACGTCAAGGACCCCCAGAATTATCTGTATTTGGCCGCGACCCCCATCTGAAAATATGTTGTTCGCTTTTGACTTAAAAGCGTTCGCTCTGAATGTATATTCAAAGATTTGCGCCACGTTTTTCAAAAAATTGCAGATCTACAAGCTCATAGCGCAGCACCGAGTGCCGCGCTACGAGCTTGTAGATCTGACATAAAAGCTTATAGATATTACATAAAAAACTGGACCTTTGATGTCAGGAAAATGGGGTATTCAGTGAAGCCCCAAAAGTTTGAGAACCACTGCTTTCAGTTCATTTCATGAAGATCTGTATTTTACTTTAATGTTAATGTTAATGACTTAAGACACCACTACATTCCCAGGAAAGGACCCCCCCAGGGACACAAACTTACAAAAATGCATTATGAATGAAGCATGTGCTATGGCATAGCAGTCAGATCTGTGTCTCGGGAGGGACAACCAGATCTAAATATTATGCCTTGTATATTATATAGTTTGAGTCTGATGTCACGACCACACGGTTTGCATATGGTTATGTCTGAGTCACGGTGACCGCCCACCCATTAGCCGCTATTTCAATATAGGATGTACTTTAACTCAAGTTCAAATTTGATTAAACAACTTTCACTTATTAGTTGAGTAATATTTGACCAGGAGTATGACTCAAGTGCTAGGATTGAGTACTTTTTTTTAAAAACAAAGCTACATAAATCATACAGTTAACTGTAACTTGTGTATTACAACATCTCTTGTTACATCATATTATGGGTTCATGTTGCTGTATACAGAAAGTTTAACCACTGTCAGTGTCGCTCTGGCATCCCTGTCATTATAGGCCAAATTATGGTGAAACGGTTTAGATTTGAAGTTAAACGATCTACAAGCTCACAGTCACAACGTCACATTGTGAATTTGTGACATTGTGCACTTGTAGATCGGCTATTTTAACAAAACGGGTTAAGTGGTTAAACCCATTGGAGTCCAACCCTGGGAACTACAAGTCTGTTGTGTGTGAGAAGAAACGCCACAGCAACTTTTGGTGCAAATAAAGCATCTGTCATAGTGGAGCCCTGTGTTTGTGACGTGCATGCCGTTTGTCTTTTTCATTTGAAACCCTAGCGTCTATGGATTTTCTGTTTTACTATATTATAGTAGCCTATCATCAACTACATGCATAACAACAATCCATCAAAGTCTTGGCACATGAATGCCATGGTTTATCAAAATAACACCTGCATACAGTTTTGAAATATTAGCAAAGAGCTGCAGGCACACACACACACACACACACACACACACACACACACACACACAGAACCAGAATAGTCATTGCCACAGGTTTGTTGCCAAACAGTGGCATGATCTCATAAACTTACAGGATGGAGTTAAATAAAGAGTTTTTTATTTGACTGTATGTATGTCCTCAAGCAATAAATAAATAATATTAAGATTTCGTTCAATTTATTCACAGGCTACATCTACCATTCACACACCACGTCCGTCCACAGTTTCCAACTCCTCCTTTCAGACCTCTTTCAAGACCAATACTTTTTACGTTTTTATGTTTGTCCAAAAAAAAAGGAAAAAAAAACATTTGTCTCTGGCCCACGGCAGTGGATCTCCTCAACCTTTTTCGACAGTGGCCACGAAAAGGACTCATATTTGAACAAGGGACCCATATATGCCCTACCCTGACAAGCACGTGGAATTGTAGGAGTTGAGGCATTGCGTTTAGTTTGACTGGGTTCCACGGACGCTTATTGTGAAAATATCACATCTACAAGCTCACGTCTCGCAACCCAAGGCACTGTGAGGTTGTATATCGGCTATTTTCACATTGTTTGCCTCTTTCTTATATTATGGATTATTTACTGCTAAGTACGAAACACATTCGTACTTCACTGTCATGTAGGAACCCCACAAAATCATGTCCCGACCCCACATGTTGACAACCTATACTGTAATGTCAGGTTCAAAAGAAAGACTGCACTGTCAATAAGGGAAGCAGGTGTCGCAATGACAGTAGAGCAACGACATTCGGACAGTGAACAATGAACATCTCTGAAGCCCAAGCCACAACAAAGGGTCGAGACGGTTTTAGCGTTCGTCCCAGCGGTGTGTGATATGTCCTGTTGCACGTGGACCCAAGTCCAAACCAAGTGATTCAACTGGTTCAATTCAATGGACCCAAACCACAGCAATGGGTCGCCAAACGCCATCCAACTCCTTGCAACAAGGAGTTGCATGGCAACATGGCAAGTCTTGGCGACCCATTGGTGACAATGAGCGGCAGCGGTGGCCGAACGGTTTGCGGAGCGGTCTTGATACCGGAAGGTCGCCAGTTCGTATCCCCGGACCGGCACGTTAAAAATTACCACCGCTGAAGTGCCCTTGAGCAAGGCATTGAACCACTACCATGAAATGTTCTATGAGCAGGGCCTGGCTGTAAACAAGTATCTGATGCTTAGTCCAGTTACCCTGGGTAAATATAGTAACTTTGCTTTGATTTGGGCTTAACACAAAGTTGTGGATAAACTCTTAACAATTTTGTTTCGGCAATTATATCATCGTGTCATGTTTATATCTCGTTTTAAATGGCACGGGTGGAGGCTATATGTCTCTGCTGGCGCATGCATGGGCCAAACAGCCTTGGCAATAAGCCAGGGGTAAATGAGGCCCCGATTAATGTGCATCCGACTGGAATTGGATTAGATGGAATCCTCTTTGTATTAGAGAAAGCGGTTCCTTTTCACTATCTGCTGCCCGCGGCTCTATATTCACTCACTGTGTCATGGGCCACGGAGGCCATGATGATATTGGACATGAGTTTGTCTACGTTGCTTTGTAATTATTGTGCACTACTGTTTAATTGGTTCTACTGAAGGTAAATAAGTAAATATATAAATACAATTCAGCTACATGTAGCTTAACTTGCCCAACACTGGTTTTAATTATTTTAGTTTCATTTATGTATTGTTTTTTTCCCAGTAAGAATTGAGGCTCGAATATCTGCATGTATAGTGGAGTACCAGTAACCAATAGGTCTATTCAAGTGAATTGATAGGCCTATTAGCTATGATTCACTGTTTTGCAGTGTTGGGTCAGCTGCATGTAGCTTAATTAACTTGCCCCAACACTGCAGATAGCAATGAATCATAGCTAATAATAGGCCTATATCAATTAACTTATTACATTAACTTGGGCAAGTTATAAGCTACATGTAGCTGAATCATAGCTAATAGGCCTATCAATTAATAGACCTATTGTTTACTCCACTACTACTACTACGTGCAG
>NC_136798.1:38103619-38218619 GCF_951216825.1 Electrona antarctica
GGCTGAAAAGTTTGGGAGCCACTGGTCTACAGGTATAGTATCCCTTATGGTCTTATTAAGCTTGTTCAGCTCTGGCCCAGGCGGTGGCGTAACCGTCTGGGCACCCGACTGGTAATCCAGTCGCAGTGTGCCGCGGGTTCGACTCCCGAGCCCGACACGGCCTTTACTGCATGTCTTCCCCCATCTCTCTCCCGTTTCCTGTCAGCCTACTGTCTGTCCCTTCAAAAAAACAATAAAACAGCAAAAAAAAATATCTAAAAAAAAAAAGCTTGTTCAGCTCCAAGCCTCCAAGGCATTGATGATGCCACCTCACCAGCATACCACTGCCTAGAACAGAATGCTGACTATACTACTCACAGACTGCTAAAACAATAGCCTAATACATGCATTAGAGGACCTGAGCCTCCCCGGGAGGTAGACAGTCTGCTCATTGCAGTCTCGGTCTTGTCTTTCCAGTCCAGATCTATAGACACCATCTAGTCAAACAGGGGGGCTCCTTAGTCTGACGTATAGCAATAGCCTGACATGCGTGGCCGGTTAAGACTCACCCGTGCAGGCTTCCGCGTGCGTTTAGGGTTATAGGTTAGGGTTATAGGTGAGGGTTATAGGTTAGGGTTTGGGGTATAGGGTGTTGGACTATTGCGTATATATGTTGGCTCACTGGAAACACTCTGCTAGTGCATGTCTCAAAGTGTCATCCAGGGACCCTCATCGTTCCTTGAGGGGGTTCCAAATATGGCCCATTATGGTTGTGTAACTCTGAGTCTAAGAGTGTGCAAATGGAACCAAATGGACCTGCGGTCCTTGAAATTAAAAAGTTTGAGAACCGCACTGTGCTACAACTTAAACGCAACAGAGCCTGTATTAGTACCATTGGTAACACCTGTGAAGCCAAGGAAGAGGCCCAATTTCTTTCCAATTTGGCTGCTGCAGAAATAGCAAAAAAAAGGAAAGAAATCACACCCGTGTGAACTGAGTGGTGCAACTCCCCTCTCGCCCTGCCCCTCTCTCTCTCTCTCTCTCTCTCTCTCTCTCTATCTCTCTCTCTCTCTCTCTCTGTAATTAGCAGGCAACAGTGCAACACTATCTCTCTCCCTCTGTTTCTGGCACAACAGCGCCACTTTTGCCCCTACTGGTACTCTAAACGGACATAGTCACATAGGTTAGGACATAGGTTGGGACATAGGGACATTCATTGCTGTTCCTTGGAGTGGTTGCACCACTCAAAAGAGAAGGGAAAAAAACAGCAGATCTACAAGCCCACGACACGGGACACGTTGTGAGCTTGTAGATGTGGTTAAAGGCCAGCGTAGCTTACATACTGTAGGTGGACACAGGCCAACAGCTGCACGTCTGACAGGCTCGTCACTTTCCCCATCAGCAATTGGCTCAATGTCAGGCTTAGTGCTCCAAAGACGCTACTTAACCCCTGCGACGATGACGCTGGCTGACGACAGCACCGGATTGGCCCGGGGATTGTGTGTGTGTGTGTGTGTGTGTGTGTGTGTGTGTGTGCGTGCGTGCGTGCGTGCGTGCGTGCGTGCGTGCGTGCGTGCGTGCGTGTGTGCGTGCGAGTTTGGGAGTGCAACATTCAAGTGCATGTATATGCAAGTGCTTCTGTGCTTAGATAGCATGCATTGAGCTGTGAGTGTTGGCACAAGCGTGCGCGCATTTGTGGTTGGGTTCGTGTGTGGGTGCGTGCGTGCGTGTGTGCGTGCACGGGTGCATGTGTGTCTGTGTGCGTGCACTGCATATATATCAAACCCAGGTCCGCTGCATGGGAAAGTCAAACACCTTTAATGCTTGTCGAACTGTGAATCCAGAGATCGTCCAGGGAAGATATCTATTCATTCCGTTATTCGGGCACGCACGCATGCGTGTGTGAGTTTGTGCATCCACATTGTGCAGGTGCATGCACTCCAGCACTTGTGCACGTGGGATCCATGCAAATGTAAATGTTTAAAAAAAACGGTGCCCTCACTGCTGGCCTGTGTGTGTGTGTGTGTGTGTGTGTGAGTGTGTGTGTGTGTGTGTGTGTGTGTGTGTGTGTGTGTGTGTGTGTGTGTGTGTGTGTGTGTGTGTGTGTGTGTGTGTGTGTGTAATAGTCAGTGGTGTAATGTAACACCACTGTACTGTACATGTACAACAAGTACTGTACAATTTTGAGGTATCTGTACTTTTACTTTCCAATTTCCAATACTTTTACTTCTACTCCACTACATCTCAGAGGCAAAATTTGTGCTTTTACTCCACTGCAGTAATTTTTAAACTTTAGTTACTAGTTACTTTGGAGATTTTAAGTTTGATTAAAGGCCTAGATAACACACATTAACCACTTCAGCCGTACTGTATAATACGTTTAGGCCATTTGAAAATAGCAGATCTACAAGCTCACATTGTGTCACGATGCGACACATTGTTAGCTTGTAGAGCTGCTATTTTCAATATTTTTTTTTTTCTCGCTTCCTCTTCTGTTGCCAGACTGTTGCCTTTTGCACTTTTCAAATGCTTCCCTCATACAGTCTGGAGCAACGGAAACTCTCATACAGTCTGGAGCAACGGAAACTCTCATACAGTCTGGAGCAACGGAAACTCTCACATGAGTAAAATATAAATGCTTCCCTCATACAGTCTGGAGCAACGGAAACTCTCATACAGTCAGGAGCAACGGAAACTCTCATACAGTCTGGAGCAACGGAAACTCTCACATGAGTAAAATATAAATGCTTCCCTCATACAGTCTGGAGCAACGGAAACTCTCATACAGTCTGGAGCAACGGAAACTCTCACATGAGTAAAATATAAATGCTTCCCTCATACAGTCTGGAGCAACGGAAACTCTCACATGAGTAAAATATAAATGCTTCCCTCATACAGTCTGGAGCAATGGAAACTCTCACATGAGTAAAATATAAATGCTTCCCTCATACAGTCTGGAGCAACGGAAACTCTCACATGAGTAAAATATAAATGCTTCCCTCATGCAGTCTGGAGCAACGGAAACTCTCACATGAGTAAAATATAAATGCTTCCCTCATGCAGTCTGGAGCAACGGAAACTCTCACGCCCCCCCCTTCTTTCCCCTCACTGTATATATTTCTTTTCCCTTTTTACCTCCTTTTTGATCACGTCTCTAAATGTTTTGATGATTTGAACATGGTGGACCCTGTTGGAAACAAGTGTAATGCTTAATTGGGTCGTCCACTCACAGTTAACAGCCTTTGTATTGAGTTTGTGCTTGAAATGTACTGTAATTCTGCAAACTGTTAATAAATTCTTCAATCAATCAATCAATCAAGTAAAATATAAAGAGGAAGACGGAAGTGGAGCCTCCTCCCCACTTCCATTTCGTCTTTACAGCCGCGCAGATTTATCCTCATATATGAATAGAAATCATCTAAGCATATTTGATGAAATGGAAATAATAAAATAAGCTCTAAAGATTATTTTATTTAATATATATATTTCTGTGAACGGAAATGACAAACAGATTACTCAGATTTCGGGACGTGTATAGTTCCAGACTCTATATAGCATTCAGAGTTTGTGGAAGTGTTGTCTGCATGGCTACGCGAGACCACTGTCATAGTCAAAGAGATGAAGAGACTCTTCTGCAGGCTGGAACATAATGGCCTAATTTAGACTTCCATGCACCGCAGTCGACCGGCTCGGTAGAGATTTGGCCATGAGCCAGAGAGCCAGAGCAGGAAACTCAATGCGCACGACCTCTCAGCACACAGTCAAATCCTGACCGCTCGCATGGGTGCTGGAAGCGATGTTTTTTGGGTTAAAACAAAAAGTGTTTTCGTCAGAAATGTAAACCTCTATATTGATAGTAATCGTTGCTATGTAGATTATAGAGCTGTAGCAATGGTCTCCCCATCTCGGCAGCTTTTTTTAAATTAATATACATTTATATTTTAGACAAATTTTATAGGGTGCCAATGCCAATTTTGAGTTCTGGATTTAACTGGTAGGCTACAGTATACCGACATCAAGCAGTGTTCGCAAGTAACCCGTGACATCCCTCACCGCAGGCGCACACATATGCACGCACGCACGCACGCGCACACACATGCGCGCACGCGCGCACACACACACGCTCATCTGCTCTAGTGAAATTGAGGTATATCTTTCAAAAGCAAAATACAAATAGGGATGCTCTGGACGAAAGCACATAGAGTGCCCTCAGGATAGTCAGTTTGTTGACAGCCACTTAGTTTAGACTAGTCATGATTTGTGAAGGGTGAAGGGCAACTTTACAGTTTTGTAGTCATAGATCATATTAATGTCCACGGAACATGGTTTCTTTAGACACATCACATTTGCAGTACAACTAACCCATTGCACTGTAGACTATAGTCACAGTCACCATTAGCGTGGTGTAACGCCCGGGAATCAAACCCCGATCTCCCGCATGGAAAAGCCAAGATCTTAACCACTAAGCCAAATGGATATCCCTGTGATTCGAGAGTGATTCGAGATATTAGACTTTTTTCTTTAGGCCATCAGGCTGAGGCTGTGATCCACTTGGCTCCCAGCCTCAGCCTGATGACCTGGAGCGCGCTCAGCGCTGCGTAAGCCCCCCACTAAACGGCTCCATGGACGCTAATGGGATTCACTGACGCACCCTTCCTTCTCCATAAGCTGCATGCTGCACTGCTACACCTGAAGGTGCTCTGTGCGTGCGTGCGCGCGTGTGTGTGTGTGTGTGTGTGTGTGTGTGTGTGTGCGTGCGTGTGCGCGTGCGTGCGTGCGTGTGTGTGTGTACATGCATGTGTGTACCAGTGAAGAGCTCAAGGTGTTGCAAACGAAAAGTTTGAATGAATAAAAGATACAATTCCGCTAACTTTCCCTAACTATTGCTCGTTGGCATGCTGAAAAGAGACTGACAACAAGTGTCAGAGGCAGTGATATTTAAAGGCCGAGTCCAATCGCCTGATTGGCTGACTGCAGATTGGCTGCTCATCTCTCAAGCTGTGGATGACGACAGAGATCTTCCTTATTGAATTTGCGCTTGCTACATTAGAGAGATAATGATGCCACATCTCAAGAATTTTTTTTTATTTTTATTGAAAGAGTTGAGCACAATTTGACTTACACTTTGACCTACGTATGGTTTCTGCTCGTGTGCACGAATGTGTGCACATTAGGAGTATAACGATATAGTAAACGTGTGCATCGAAACGTTTATTTGAATTTCAAGAATCGAAGCATATCGAAATGTAAACAGCAACATTTACTTTGTATCGTATCGTTTTGCAATGCAAATAAACGATTGTATGGACGGGAACCCCTTTTGGTGTTTTAACTAAGCATTATGTTATACTTTAGCTATTGAAAAATAGCAGATCTACAAGCTCATAGCGTGCCACCGAGTGGCGCGCTACGAGCTTGTAGGTCTGCTATTTTTGAAAAATCATGAAAATACGGCACAAATCTTTGAATATATATTCTTTCAGAAGACTTTTTTAATTTCGACGTCAGGCCTAAATGGGTTAAGCAATTTATTTATTTATTTAGCAATTTTAAGAAGAAAAAGAGGGGGCTTAATTACTTTTGCATTCAATATCGCTACACTTGGTCTATCGATAAATGCGTGTAATCTCTGTGTTCATGTCAAGGTGCTGGTTTCATCTATGTGTTCAAATATAATGTCTAGATATGTATATGCCAGAGAACTACTGTTTACTTATTTCTATCCAAATGAATACATTTTACCTTAAAAAAAAACCCTGCACTATCTATATACATGTTTCACACAGATTTAATTTCTTTGCTAAATAGTTACTGTATCGATTTCAAATCATTGAATCGTATCGTATCGCCATAATGAACCAATATCGTCGATGTATCGTCAACCAAAGTACTCATTATACAGAATGTCCCCTTTCAAATGTCTAAAAATGTTTTGTAGATTGGCTATTTTCAAATGGCCGATATATATACTGTAGTGTTTTTTAAATAATAATCCTAATCCGCAAAGTAACTAGTAGTAACTCAAGTTTTCAAATACAATGTAGTGAAGTGAAGTGAAAGTACAATATTTGCTTCCTAAATGTAGTGGAGTATAGAAGTAAAAGTATTGGAAATTGGAAATGCTCAATTAAGTACAACTAACTCAAAATCGTACTATAAGTAAATGCACTTATAGTCACTTTCCAGCACTGGCTCTGTCTTCTAGAGTTCGACTGGTTAGAAGTGGTGTCTGGTGCGTGGGACAGGGAGACGTATGGGTTTGAATGCGTGCTCGGAAGGACGTAAATCTTATACAGTAGATTGTCGTTTTTAAAATGATATTTTTAACCCTCAGAGCCCTCTGTGGCGGTGCGGCCTACATGTTCTCATACAGTAGGTGTTCCCTGGCCCTGACAGACGTGATTTCACTTAGTAAGAGACCACACCTTCGCTCAAGTTCAACCGTTTATTGAATATGAAAAATGGGGGGAGGAGGGGAACCCGGGATGGGTGAGACTCAGGGTGGGGGAGTAGTCTCTGGAGAGGACGCCGTGTATGCGCGCTCGGAGAGCGGACGTCTCTGCTCCGGTACTGCCCCCGGGTTCCTGGAAGAGAAGGAGAGAAGTGTGATTATAGAGATTTGGAGATGGAGGTGGATGGGGTGGATGGAGGGTTTGTTCTCGATCACGTATGCAGTGAGAACAGGTAGTTGACGGTGCACAGGTGTATTTATACTGTGGTGATTGTGGCAGGATTGGCCAGGAGATAATGGAAGGCAGGTGAGTTTGATAAGGAAGGAGGAGTGATTGATAAGGAGGGGGGAGTGGTTAAGGTCGAGCGGAAGGAGGTCTCTTCTCCCGAAACTGCGTTGTATAAAGACAACTTCCCTTCACTTAGTAAGAGACCACACCTTCGCTCAAGTTCAACCGTTTATTGAATATGAAAAATGGGGGGAGGAGGGGAACCCGGGATGGGTGAGACTCAGGGTGGGGGAGTAGTCTCTGGAGAGGACGCCGTGTATGCGCGCTCGGAGAGCGGACGTCTCTGCTCCGGTACTGCCCCCAAAAGAGCTGACTGGGAGACGAGTGCGGGACTGGAGGAAGGGACGCGAGTGAGGATCCTTGAGAACGGGGAGAGAGTTTTACAGGCGGCCTAGGTGAAGGTGGGCGTTTTGGACGTCGGTGATGTTGGTCCTGATGTAGGACTGGTAGGCTTGGGAGGACCAGCGGCCAAGGATTCGGATGAGCTGGTCCGAGAGGCCTCGTCTAGACGCGGTGGTGGCTGCGCCGATACGGAACGAGTGGCCGGAGTAGAGCTGGGAGGGGAGGCCAGACAGTGTGAGGATTTGGCGGAGGTGTTTGTGAAACCAGGAGCGGGTGGCGATGGAACCCGTCTCTGTGATGAAGAGTGGGTCGTGTGGTGAGGCGTTGAGGGAGCGTCTCGTGGAGACGTAGCGGAGAATGGGTTCGTAGGGGCTGAGAGGAGGATCGGTTCGGAAGAGGTGGATCACTGAGGAACGCCCGAGCTGGTCTGTCTTGCTGTGTTTGAGGGTGAAGGTGAGGGAGTTGGAGGAGTGGAAGGTGACGTCGGAGAGGCTAGGATGACGGGAAGGGTCGTAGCGGGCGGAGGAAGCCGTGAATTCTGCGCAGCGCGGGAACCTGAAGAAGGCGAGGAGGAACATGCTTTCGAGGGTTAGGTCGACCAGGGGGGACAGGTACCCGGCGCGGAGCGTGGCCAGGCACTTGAGGAGTGAGTCGGAGGCAAGAGGCTGGCGGCCAGGATGATGTGGGGGTGAGTGATGGACGGGCATGGGGACCCGTGGAGGAGTTTGAAGAAGAAGTTGAGGCCACTCAGGTAGACTTGCATGGTGGAGGTGCGGAGGTGGGAGTGGGCGTAGGTGACGAAGGCTGCGATGACCGGGAGGTGTGTGGAAGGGAAGGTGATGCTGGAGATGGTGTGGAAACGCTTGTAGGCGTTCCAGGCGGAGAGGTAGGTTGAGAGGGTAGCCGGCGAGAATCCGTTGAGGATGTGATGTTGGGCTTGGGTGATGAGGTGACGGATGTGGGGGTTCAGGTGAAGATGGTTGCAGAAAAGGGAGGAACTGGCGTGGGTTGGGGGTCCGCCTCCGGAGCGAGCTGCCGAAATCTCTGGAGGGAGAGACGAGTGAGGGAGTCAGCAATGATGTTGTGGTGACCTGGGATGTGTGCAGCACGGAGGATGAAGTGGTGTGTGACGGAAGTCCAGGTGAGACGGCGGAGGAGGGGCGAGATGTCGGGGGAGTTGGAACGACCTTTGTTGATGATGGCGACGGTGGCAGTGTTGTCAGAGTGGATGAGGATGCTCCTTCGGGACCATTCGTGGCCCCAAAGAAGCGTGGCGATTACGACTGGGTAAAGTTCGTGAAGGGCGGAGGAGGGGTGGGTGGCGGAGTGGGATAGGGTGGTGAATTCCGGTGGCCATGCCGAGGCGCACCAACGGCCTTGGTAGTAGCCACCGAAGCCAATGGAGGGGGCTGCATCGGTGTACAGCTGGATGTCGTCGGGGTGGGTGGTGAGGGTGTCATAGAAGAGGGTGATGCCGTTCCATTTGGAGAGGAGGTGGTACCAAAGGCGGAGGTCAGTGCGGCATGGGTCGGTGATGGTGATGAGGTCGTGCAGGGAGCGTGCGGAGGATGCTGTGGTGAGGAGGTGAGATAGGAAGGGGCGGCCTTGGGGGATGATGCGGAGGGCAAAATTGAGGTGGCCGAGGAGGGACAGGAGTTGGCGTTTAGTGCAGCGGGGCGTGACCAGGTAGTTCTGTAGGAGGAGGGTGAGTCGGTTGAGTTTATCTTGGGGGAGGGAGGCTTTGAATGCCACGGTGTCCAGGGTGATGCCGAGGAATTCCAGGGAGGTGGCGGGGCCGATGGTCTTTTCCTCCGAGAGGGGGACTCCAATGTCTGTGAATACAGACCTGAGGATGGAGAGGCCGTGTGCGGGGGGGGGGGAGGGGGCTCCACTATGAGGAAGTCGTCCAGGAGGTGCACGAGGTGGGCTATGGGGTGGTTGTTGATTAGGATCCAGCATAGGGCGTCGGAGAGTGAGTTGAATATTTTTTGGGCTGCTCTTGCATCCAAATGTGAGGCGGGTGGCAAAGTAGAGGGAGTCCTGCCACTGGACTCCGAAGAGGTGCCAGTAGTCGGGGTGGATGGGGAGGACTTTAAATGCATGTGTGATGTCGGCTTTGGAGAGGAGGGATCCGCGGCCTGTGAGATGGATGAGGTTGATGGCGTGGTTGACGGTGTGGTAGTGCATGGAGAAGTCGTGACTGGGGATGAGGCTGTTGATGCTGGGGATGTGTGAGTTGTGGGGGGAAGAGAGGTCCATGATGAGGCGCTTCTTCCCTGAATACTTTCGCGTGGCAATGCCGATCGGGCTGATGCGGTATACCGGGAAGGGAGGCTCTGGGAAGGGCCCCATCGTGAACCCCTCCTTGACTTCGTTGGTGAGGAGGGTGTCGACCGTTGCTGGGTCTTGGGTGGCTGACAGGAGGTTGTGGGAGGTGTGGGAAGTGGTGGGGATGGCTAGCAAGCCGGGGTGAAACCATTGGTGAAGCCGTTGAGGAGGAAGTGGACGAACTGGCGGTCAGGGTGATTGCGTAGGGCGTGGGAGAGGGCTGGGATTTTGACGGGGGTGTTGAAGTGGCGGCGGGCTAGTCAGGAAGTGGGGTTGTGTGGACAGGTGGTGCGGCCGTGCGCTCCTCCACAAAAGGAGCAGGCATGCAGCATCCTGCATGAGGATTGGAAGCAGCCGAGGTGGTTGAAGTTATTGCAGATCATTCTTCCGGATTGGTAGAAGGTAGGTCTTCCCTGCTTGTCTGTGGCGCTGGAGGGAGAGATGAGGCTGTCCGGGTCTTGTTTGGGGACTATGGGGGGAGGGGGACCGCTGTGACCGGTCGAGGGAGGGGGCGCACTGTGCCGAGTCGAGGGAGGGGGCATGCTGTGCTGGGTCCAGGGAGGGGGCATGCTGTGCCAGGTCCAGGGAGGGGGCATGCTGTGCCAGGTCCAGGGAGGGGGCATGCTGTGCCAGGTCCAGGGAGGGGGCATGCTGTGCCAGGTCCAGGGAGGGGGCATGCTGTGCCGGGTCCATGGAGGGGGCATGCTGTGCCGGGTCCAGGGAGGGGGCATGCTGTGCCGGGTCCAGGGAGGGGGCATGCTGTGCCAGGTCCAGGGAGGGGGCATGCTGTGCCAGGTCCAGGGAGGGGGCATGCTGTGCCAGGTCCAGGGAGGGGGCATGCTGTGCCGGGTCCATGGAGGGGGCATGCTGTGCCGGGTCCAGGGAGGGGGCATGCTGTGCCGGGTCCAGGGAGGGGGCATGCTGTGCCGGGTCCGGGGAGGGGGCGGAGCCTGACCGGGGGCTGTGGGGGGATGCTGGGGTGGCGGGGGGGCGCCCTGAGCCCGGTGGCGTGCTGAACGGCGGGTGGAGTGGTGGACGAAGTCGTTGCGAACCCGCTGGCGCTGGGTGCGCTCAGGGAGGGGCGAGTGGAAGCAAGCCTGGCGCTGTGGGGGCTCCAGGTGGGCGGGAGGGGGGGAGGAGGGCGAGCGGCGTCGAGCCTGGCGCCGAGCCTGGCGCTGGGTGGGCTCCGGATCGGTGGGGGGGGAGGAGGGTGGTGAGTGGCGGTGAGCCTGGCGACGGGTCTGGCGCTGGGTGTGGTCCGGGTGGGAATGTGGCAAGCGGCGGTGAGTCTGGCGGCGGGTCTGGTGCTGGGTGTGCTCCGGGTGGGAAGGTGGCGGCGAGCTTGGGCTTTTGACCTGAGGGAAGAAAACGGGAGGGGGGGGGGGGTTGGAAGAGGGCGAGGTGCGTTGCCGCGACCGCCGACTTGACGCGTTGCCGCGATAGTCAGCGTGGCGCGTTGGCGCACCTGCCAGCGTGCTCGTAGGGAAGGGAGGGGGGGAGGGGGGGAGGTTGGAAGTGGGCGGGACGCGTTGCCGCGACCGCCAGCGTGCAGGGGGGGGGGGGAGGGGGGGGAGGTTGGAAGAGGGCGAGGTGCGTTGCCGCGACCGCCGACTTGACGCGTTGCCGCGATAGTCAGCGTGGCGCGTTGGCGCACCTGCCAGCGTGCTCGTAGGGAAGGGAGGGGAGGGAGGGGGGGGGAGGGGGGAGGTTGGAAGTGGGCGAGGTGCGACGCCGCGACCATCCGTGTGACGCGTTGCCGCGACCACCAGTGTGGTGCATTGCCACACCTGCCAGCGTGCTTGTGGGGGGGGATGGGGGGGAGGGGGGGAGGAGGGAAGTGGGCCGGGCACTTGCCTGTTGGTGCTGGTGGGCGGAGATGGCGGGAGGCGTGGCCCGGGTGGGCGGGGCCGCGTCGCGTCCGGGACGGCCTGATGAGGTAGCCAGCCATGCAGCGAATAGTGCCGCCTTTCGGTCAGTGCGCGAGAATGGTATACCTCTGGCCGTGAGGAGGCGCTGGAGGCCGGCCACCGTCCGGTCGGCAACTGACGGCTGGAGTGAGCCGAGGCTGGCGGCGACCGGGGTGGAGGAGCGGGAGGACCGAGAGGAGGAGGACGGAGTGCGGCTGCTGCTGTCAGGTTGTCTGCCTGACTGAGCCGGCGGGACGGAACGCTCGGAGCGGGAGCCCGACATGTCAGTGTCCGGGACAAGGGAGGTGGAGGCACGGCTAGGGCTTGCGTTGGAGAAGAGCTCCTCGCTGTCGGAAGCGTAGAGCTCCAGCTGGTGGCGTGCATCCATTGTGGATATGACTATATAGAATATCTATGTATATATAGTGATCGGTCTTAATTAATCACTTATATATAGTCCACAATTAGTATAATATGTGGAGATATCTATATGTATATATATATATAGTGATCGGTCTTAATGAATCACTTTATATAGTCCACAATCAATATAATATATGGAGATATCTATATATATATATATATATATGTATAGAGTAGATGGGGCTCAATTAATCACTTACATATATATAGTCCACAATCAGTGTAATATGTGGAGATATCTATATATAAAGTAGATTAATTAATCACTCTATATCCAGTTCACGATGAGTATGTATATATATATATAAATATCTGAGTATATAGTCGATCAGTATCAATTAATCACTTATACTCTATATTCTTACTCTATATCTAGTCCACGGAGGGTATATAATATATAGGAGTAGCTATATATATATAGTATAGAGCGTCGCAGTCCCGCCTCCTACCCTGGCCCAGGAAATGAAACCCAATGCATTATTCTCATAGACATTTCGTAAAGTATTTATTTAAAGACGGTTACGCCGCGGACAAAGCCAACTCGAGTCGTGACAACTCATGACAACACAAACAATATTTTGGACCAAACAAATAATTACAAAGAAGAAAAACAACAAAAAAAGTGTTGTAACCTGCCGTTTTTTTCTTCTTTCTAATTATTTGTTTGGTCCAAAATATTGTTTGTGTTGTCATGAGTTGTCACGACTCGAGTTGGCTTTGTCCGCGGCGTAACCGTCTTTAAATAAATACTTTACGAAATGTCTATGAGAATAATGCATTGGGTTTCATTTCCTGGGCCAGGGTAGGAGGCGGGACCGCGACGCTCTATAGTATAGAGAGATAGCCGCGGCGCTGATGCCGTGGTGGTTTAGTTTCTCCCTCTCTCTTTATTTGTAGGACGGAGCGAGAGATGGAAACAGGGAGACAGCCCGCGCCGCTGTTAAGCGGCGCTTCGGGTGTTCGTGGGAACACAGACAATGGTGGTGTGATTGTTTACAAACAAATGAGTGACTGAGGAGTTTAACGAACACGGATTGAGCTGAATGAGTCAGTGACGACTGTCAAAGAGTGACGCTTACGTGTTGATTGATCGCTGAGGATTGCTGAGGACTTGTCACTTCGGTGTCGGTAAACGAAAACGAAGACGGTTGTTTGTTCTCGATCACGTATGCAGTGAGAACAGGTAGTTGACGGTGCACAGGTGTATTTATACTGTGGTGATTGTGGCAGGATTGGCCAGGAGATAATGGAAGGCAGGTGAGTTTGATAAGGAAGGAGGAGTGATTGATAAGGAGGGGGGAGTGGTTAAGGAAGGAGGTCTCTTCTCCCGAAACTGCGTTGTATAAAGACAACTTCCCTTAAAGCGCCACACATTCCCGCTTGGTTCCGCGCGACACACAACAAAAGCTTCAAATGAGCGACGCAGCATTCAGTCCTTCACCACTTTCTTAAACCTATATTTAGTTGACCCCAGTAGTCCCCCAGGGCTCCGTCTGTATACCGCTATACTTTTGTCCCCCCGGCCGTGCATGAAAACACCCAATCTTCCCCGAAAATAGCTGACCTGAAACAACGTGTCGCTGCTATACGAAGTAGAGCTTGTATAGATGGGCTCATGCTCGCCCCATAGGGATGCCAGTGTGTGTGTGTGTGTGTGTGTGTGTGTGTGTGTGTGTGTGTGTGTGTGTGCGTGCGTGCGTGCGTGCGTGCGTGCGTGCGTGCGTGCGTGCGTGCGTGCGTGGCGTGGCGTGGCGTGGCGTGTGTGGCGTGTGTGGCGTGTGTGGCGTGCGTGTGTGTGTCACACCATCACTAAATCCTGGCATGTTTTACCCGATATTCCACCATATTAAAATATGTTAAAGTACAGCAATACGTGGCAATTTTCAGATCTTCTTTAATATTACTTCTTTGAAATTCCGGTCAAAATCGGTGGAAAAATGTGGTTATTATTTTAAAAATATATTCCTAAAAGATATTAAAACATGGAGCTGGGAACTTCTCCTTTGGAACAAAGATAATAGAGCATGCACCTCCACGCAGGTGCTGGGCAAAAGGCAGTACAAGAGGAAAAAATAGAGTCCGCAACACTGGTATGAAAACTCAGCTCCACTGGTTTATTTGACTCAACGTTTCGATCTCATTGGAGATTTGGAGATTTGGAGATGAGATCCTAAGGGATCTCATCTCCAAATCATAGCGCGCCACTCGGTGGCGCGCTATGAGCTTGTAGATCTGCTATTTTTCAATAGCTAAATTATAAAAACACCAAAAGGGGTTCCCTCCCAAAATGGGTACATTGTTGTTGACCTCCGATCACACTGCAGGGGGTTGACCTTTAGACGTTGTTGTTGACCTCAGATCACACTGCAGGGGGTTGACCTTTAACCCATTTTGGGCGGGAACCCCTTTTGGTGTTTTAAAGCATTATGTTATACTTTAGCTATTGAAAAATAGCAGATCTACAAGCTCATAGCGCGCCACCGAGTGGCGCGCTACGAGCTTGTAGGTCTGCTATTTTTGAAAAATCGTAAAAATGCGGCACAAATATTTGAATATATATTCTTTCAGAAGACTTTTTTTTAAAAAAATGTTCAGGTCAAAATGGGTTTTAAAAACATTGTTGTTGACCTCCGATCACACTGCAGGGGGTTGACCTTTAAACGAGGACAGCAGTTAACTGGCAATAAACAGGAAGTGAGGCGTGTGGTTTGCTGTGACTTGACTTCCTGTAAGATGACAGCCTGTGGTTGAAAGTGTCAATGTCAAAGTTCTATTACCACATCACTACTGGTGAAAAAAGACACGCGCACGCACGCACGCGCGCGCGCACGCACGCACGCACGCACGCACGCACGCACGCACGCACGCACGCACGCACACACACACACACACACACACACACACACACACACACACACACACACACACACACACACACACACACACACACACACACACACACACTGTCACAGAACAATCGCACAGTGAAATCCAGTGTTCACAGTGTCCACAGCGGGAACACCTTCTGAGTGGCAAAAAACTACTTCCTGGCCTTGACAGCCCATGGTTGCATTGAACAACGTTAGTTAAACTCACTTTGCCACTCGATTTGCCACTCACTGTATGCATGCGCATACCCTCTATTGAACTCAGAGAGAGAGAGTACATGGAGCCAAGTGGATTCCTGCCTGCACCTACGGATGGCTGCAATTCGAAACTGGCCCCCGTAAAATCTGAATCCCCCCCCCCCCGCCCCCCCCTTTTTTCCCCTCACTGTATATATTTCTTTTCCCTTTTTACCTCCTTTTTGTTGAATTCCTGTTCTGTCTATAGAAGTGTCTATTTGTACGTCTCTAAATGTTTTGATGATTTGAACATGGTGGACCCTGTTGGAAACAAGTGTAATGCTTAATTGGGTCGTCCACTCACAGTTAACAGCCTTTGTATTGAGTTTGTGCTTGAAATGTACTGTAATTCTGCAAACTGTTAATAAATTCTTCAATCAATCAATCAATCAAAATGCTGAACTAAGTATTGTTGTATTTTCAAATGACAATAATCAAATGCGAAGAATCTCATCTAAGCTACTATAGGCCTATACCAGAGTTGCTGACACATGCTGACACACACTTGTACTGTAGATGGATGTATTTTGCTTGTGTGCTAACACAGGATATCACTGTCTGTGTTACTGTTACACTTTGCAATGTGTTATCATCATGTTCATTATGTTACATGGATGGTGCCTATAGAGATCACAGTCACAGATCCACAGTCATTAAAACTCTGAGAGTGTAAACATTTACACTCTCAGAGTTAACACTTAGGACTTGACTCTAGTCTGTCCTTTCCTTTCTATAAACATTAGAAGTAACTATTATACCTATACTAAACTCACCCCCTGAGCAGTATACTGTGGCTGTTTGTTACAGCAATAGCGCCATCTCCTGGCTGGACCGGACCGCAACAAACCAACACTAGGCACAGGAGAGGGTGATGATCACGGGCAGTGGGCGTGCTGCACACATACTGGCATAAAAGTGTGAGAGTGTCCACGTATATGCAAATTGCAATAATGTTGATAATGGCACACGGTTATAATAAATAAATAAACAAACAAACAAACAAACAAACAAACAAACAAACAAATAAATAAATAAACAAACAAATAGAGAAATAAATAAATAAATAAATAAATAAATAAATAAATAAATAAATAAATAAATAAATAAATGCATACATACATACATACATACATACATACATACATACATACATACATACATACATACATACATACATACATACATACATACATACATACGAAGCCAACAGACAACTATATCCAACACAAGATACTACACTCACATAGCAGCCAGCATACAGCCACAGACTCAGCTCAAACTCAGACAAATCATTACAACACTATATCACCAAAACTACATCACCTCCAAACAACGCGACTTCCTCTATGGACCTGATAACCCCAGACCTAGGATATTCTATCTACTACCCAAAATCCACAAGGATCCACAGACTTGGACTATTCCCTTTGAGGTGCCTCCCGGCCGACCTATAGTGTCAGACTGCAGCAGTGAATCCTACCACATAGCACAATACATAGACCACTTCCTCAACCCCCTCTCCACTATACATGCCAGTTATACAAATGACTTCCTAGAAAAGATCAAGCCCATAGCCGTGCCACCACACACATACATTTTCACCATAGACATTGACAGCCTGTACACTAACATACACACAGCCACTGGTTTACAGGCAGTTAGAAATCTTTTCCAGACACACCCGGACAACACTAGACCAGACAATGCCATTTTACAACTATTAGAACTCAGTCTCAATTGCAATGATTTCACCTTTAATAACAAACACTACTTACAGATGGAGGGCACGGCTATGGGCAAGAAATTTGCACCCGCTTATGCAAACATCTACATGAGTGAGTGGGAGAGAGAGGCCTTGGCAAAGTGTCCACTACAACCCATCATGTATTTCAGATTTTTAGATGACATCATAGGGCTCTGGCCACACACCTTACAACAGTTTGATGCATTTTTACAGATTTTGAACACACACCATGCTTCCATAACCATCAAACACATCATTCATCCAACAGAGATTAACTTCATGGACACCACCGTATTTTTTCATACAATAGATCATACACATAAATAACTACTGACAAAAATATATTTTAAGGACACAGACACACACGCACTACTCCATAAACACAGCTACCACCCAAAGCACACCTTTGCAGGAATCATCAAATCACAAATCATTCGGTTTTTCAGGATTTCATCAAATAGGGAACATTTTAATCAGCCCACACACACACTTTTCACAGTCCTCGGTAGGAGAGGTTATAGCAAGAGGTTCTTGCGGACAATCAAGAGCAATGCCCTGGCCTCTCTCTCCCCCACCTGGTCACTTTCCACTAACATACTCTCGGACACTCTGCCGCCCACCCATAACCCTCCCACCCCTAATTCTAACCCTAACCTCAGCCCTAGCTTTCCTCCCCAGCAACATCAGAGCATGCAGCAGGAGCAGAGGCCTCTCTCTGGCGCGGGGACAGGGACGGACCTGGACGGGGCCCACGCATTACCCTCTCCTCTATGTCCTCCCTTCTCCAACTCTTCTTCTCACTCTATACAGTCCACCGGCTCCTCTACCACTACAATAGTGGCAGCGGTGGCCGAACGGATTGCGGAGCGGTCTTGATACCGGAAGGTCGCCAGTTTGAATCAGCGGTCCGACACGTTAAAATTACCACCGCTGAAGTGCCCTTGAACAAGGCATTGAACCACTACCATGAAATGTTCTATGAGCAGGGCCTGGCTGGAAACAAGTTCTTGAGCTTAGCCCAGATACCCTGGGTAAATATAGTAATCATTTCATTTCATTTCAACACTAGTCCCATTAATAACTACATTTTCACATACTCTCCAAACACGGCATACATTCAAACAGAACTTCGCCACTACACAACAATCCTACCCCCCATTACAAACACATCAGGTCATTTCTGCACTCAGAAGGAACAGGAACCTGGGAGACCTCCTTGTGCATTCCAGATTCTCCACTTTACCTCCCAAGCACAGCCACATACACTCCATTTTAAGCCCCGCAAATTCATCAACAACCCCCATAGTCACACTTCCTCCCCCATTCAGGATCCCCTGTCTCTGACCACCCCCAATATAGTTTATATCACACAATGCACACAATGTCATAAACATTACATAGGAGAAACCAGTCACACACTAGAAACACGCCTCAAACAACACCTATATCACATCAAACGAGCAGACATACACACAACCCTGTACACACACTTTCAATCCCATCCTATCGCTAACCTCATCGTTTCAGGTCTGGAATGTGGAGTCCGATGGACCAGTGGACAGCGGAAACTAATGGAGCATAGATGGATTAAAAAATTGCAAACCAGTGGGTGGTCTAAATGAAAGAAGTTGATTATCAAACACCTACATATTACACTCACACCTCATTAATTTTTATGTTCATCTTTCTGTTCAATTAAAAAAATTGTATCCAGGCCTTGCTGTGAACTTTTACTCCTTTAAGGCTTTTAGGTTGTTTTATTAATGTCCATTTTTTACCAAGTATATCCATTTTACCATTGTGTTTTAGAGGATGGTTTCGGACCATGGTTTAGGTATGCGGTCTAGTATAACTTGGACTCAGGGGGGTGGACGCCTCTGCCTTGCATGGTCCCCAGTGAATAGGCAGGTTGCCCTTCACTGGTAACCTTACTTTGGATTTTAAATATATTAAGGTATTGTAGGCTGGGATTTTACAAAAAAGCCCCCCTTTTAAATACATACATACAGACATACAGAAATACAGACATACATACTTATAAGGTATGCCATCTGGTGGCTAATGAACCAAACACACATTCTCAGAAGTTGAAGCAGTTTTAGAGGACCCACTTTTAGGCCAGTGCAACAGAGCATGCTTTTGCCTTTTTTTAAACCTTACCCATTTTAACCAAATACATACATACATACATACATACATACATACATACATACATACATACATACATACATACATACATACATACATACATACATACATACATACATACATACACATACATACATACATACATACATACATACATACATACATAATTAAATAAACAAACAGACATGGCACTTCATATCAAAATTGCTATAAAAAAAACTATACTTCACCACTAGGCAGCACTCTTGTCACACTATAGGCCTAGTTATGGTTTGTGTCTGTCTGTCTGTCTGTCTGTCTGTCTGTCTGTCTGTCTGTCTGTCTGTCTGTCTGTCTGTCTGTCTGTCTGTCTGTCTGTCTGTCTGTCTGTCTGTCTGTCTGTCTGGCTCGCTGGCTGGCTGGGTGTCTCTCTCTCGTTTGTCAGTAGTTAATTAGCACAGATGTGGTGGTTTCCCACACAACACGTGATCCCTGTGACACGTCCCTGCTGTCTGTCAGTATGTCAAGTCAACAACATAAGGGACAGTATTATGCGTGTCTTAAGTACCAGGTCTTATGACTTAACTTAAGACCTGGAGGCGTGGTCAATGCCATTTGGCTATTCTGAGTGGCCAAATGGCATTGATCACGCCTCCAGGTCTTAAGTTAAGTAATAAGACCTGGTACTTAAGACACGCATAATACTGCCCACAGTGTGCATTTCATATTATGAGCTAATGTCCTCACTGTGTGTGTGTGTGTGTGTGTGTGTGTGTGTGTGTGTGTGTGTGTGTGTGTGTGTGTGTGTGTGTGTGTGTGTGTGTGTGTGTGTGCGCGTGCGTGCGTGCGTGCGTGCGTGCGTGCGTGCGTGCGTGCGTGCGTGCGTGCGCGCGTGCGCGCGTGCGCAACTGTGCATGCAAATATTCCAGAGGGCCGCTCTTTCTCTTATGTAAGATATTTTTGGGGGCTTTTTGTCTTTAATGATAGTTGTACAGTAGGTAGACAGGAAACGGGGAGAGAGATGGGGGGGGGGGGAAGACACACAGTAAAGTTTGTCGGGATCGGGACTCGAACCCACGACACACTGTCATGCTGGACTACCAGCCAAGGTGCCTGGACCGCTATGCCGGCCAAGGCCTGGGCCGCTCTTTCTTAAAGGTATATTCAGTGATTTTACTTAATTCAAATATCACTTATTTTTTATTTTTTTCTGGATAATCCTCCCTACTATAGAGTGTGCTGACCATATAAGGAGTTCCTCCCTGTCCCCAGTGAGCCCCTGGGGTCAAAAAACCCTAGTTTTTTTTTGTTTTTCTTTTTTTTTTTAATAATTTGGGGACCCCCTAAAATAATTTGGCGACCCCCCGAGGGGTCGCGACCCACGGGTTGAGAACCCCTGAAGTAGCAAATGAGACATTACCCGAGGTGATGGAGTTTAAGTACGGGGGAGGACGGGGAAGGAGATAATCAGCCAGAGAATCGGAGCGGCAGGGGCGGGATTGCAGTCGCTGTACCGCACTGTCGTGACGAAAAGAGAGTTGAGCCAGAAGGCAAATGAAGCTCTCTGTCTACTGAGCAATCTTTGTTCCTACTCTCACCTAAGGGTCATGACCGTAAGAATAAGGTCGCGAATACAAGCGGCCCGAAATGAGTTTTCTCCGACGGGTGTCTGGCATCTCCCTTAGAGATAGGGTGAGAAGTTCACACGAGAGAGACTCGGAGTTCGCTGCTTCTTCGCCTGGAAAGGAGCCAGCTTAGGTGGTTCGTGCATCTGGCCTCACGGGATCCTCCAGGAGAAAGTTACGAATGGAGAGGGAAGCTCTCTGGTGGAGCTGTTGCCAGACTACGGATAAGCGGTTGAAGATGGATGGATGGATGGATGGATGGATGGATGGATGGATGGATGGATGGATGGATGTTCTTAGCAAGACCATGCAATGGAGCCTGCCGTATGGACATTTCCTACATATTGACATTGTTGTTGTCTGCCATTGTCCGATGTCGCGTTTGGTGCGTTGTTCGACTACTATCCTTATTACTAACCCTAACCAGGCCTAGTCTTAACCGGCCACGTTGGTAAACATAAAGCAAAGTTGTTGTATAGCGCCGTTTCACAATGTTTTTGCTTCGGCAGCAGTCATTTCACTTCCACATTTCCTAGTGGCAGTATGTAGGACATGTCCATATTGTAGGCAGTATGTAGGACATGTCCATATTGTGTGCAGTATGTAGGACATGTCCATATTGTGTGCAGTATGTAGGACATGTCCATATTGTATGCAGTATGTAGGACATGTCCATATTGTGTGCAGTATGTAGGACATGTCCATATTGTATGCAGTATGTAGGACATGTCCATATTGTATGCAGTATGTAGGACATGTCCATATTGTAGGCAGTATGTAGGACATGTCCATATTGTGTGCAGTATGTAGGACATGTCCATATTGTAGGCAGTATGTAGGGCATGTCCATATTGTAGGCAGTATGTAGGACATGTCCATATTGTATGCAGTATGTAGGACATGTCCATATTGTAGGCAGTATGTAGGACATGTTCATATTGTGTGCAGTATGTAGGACATGTCCATATTGTAGGCAGTATGTAGGACATGTCCATATTGTAGGCAGTATGTAGGACATGTCCATATTGTATGCAGTATGTAGGACATGTCCATATTGTAGGCAGTATGTAGGACATGTCCATATTGTAGGCAGTATGTAGGACATGTTCATATTGTGTGCAGTATGTAGGACATGTCCATATTGTATGCAGTATGTAGGACATGTCCATATTGTATGCAGTATGTAGGACATGTCCATATTGTAGGCAGTATGTAGGACATGTCCATATTGTAGGCAGTATGTAGGACATGTCCATATTGTGTGCAGTATGTAGGACATGTCCATATTGTATGCAGTATGTAGGACATGTCCATATTGTAGGCAGTATGTAGGACATGTCCATATTGTAGGCAGTATGTAGGACATGTCCATATTGTAGGCAGTATGTAGGACATGTCCATATTGTAGGCAGTATGTAGGACATGTGTATATTGTATGCAGTATGTAGGACATGTCCATATTGTATGCAGTATGTAGGACATGTCCATATTGTAGGCAGTATGTAGGACATGTCCATATTGTAGGCAGTATGTAGGACATGTCCATATTGTAGGCAGTATGTAGGACATGTCCATATTGTAGGCAGTATGTAGGACATGTCCATATTGTATGCAGTATGTAGGACATGTCCATATTGTAGGCAGTATGTAGGACATGTCCATATTGTAGGCAGTATGTAGGACATGTCCATATTGTATGCAGTATGTAGGACATGTCCATATTGTATGCAGTATGTAGGACATGTCCATATTGTATGCAGTATGTAGGACATGTCCATATTGTAGGCAGTATGTAGGACATGTCCATATTGTAGGCAGTATAGGACATGTCCATATTGTAGGCAGTATGTAGGACATGTCCATATTGCTCCATTGCGTGGTCTGATAGGAACATATTGGTGATTATGGGTTGATGATAACATTGGAAGCAGGTGGTTATGAGGGTGAGGCCTGTTGAGGCCTAGCTGTGTCGTTACTGTGATTGGTGCCTGCCTGGAGAAGAGCTGATTGAGGAGGTGCCCAGCTGTTAATCCTGTTAGCTGATTGATTAGAAGACAGGGAACATCTGGGGTGGATTGCTATTCTACTGTGGTTGGTTGATTAGAGATCAAAGGGTGGAGTCTGCGGAGTATATAAAGGGGAACAGCTCAGGAGGAGGAGTGGTGGAGGCTGCCAGAAGGAGAGGTTGACACTTTGTCTCTCTCCATTTAAGTTTTTTGGATTTTGAATGACATTTTCTCATTGCTTTTGTTCCATGTCTTGGCCTAATCTTTAGATTGTCTGCAAGCCTGCGTCCTGGCTGGCTTTTTTTCTGACATTGTGCTGGTCTACACTCACTTGTTCTGGGGGTTGTCCTGCCCACCTAATCAAATAATATAAAATATACCACAAAATATCTGTCATTTACCATTTCTGATTGGGTGGGCACCTTTTTTTTTGTTGAGAAATTTAGACCCAGCTGAACACTGTTTGCCATCAGTGCTGTTAACTGACAGGGTGCTGATGGAAATTGGGTTACAGCTGTTGGTCAAAGAAGGAGAATGATGGGTAGATAAACACCTTTTGGGGGTTTGACCGAGCTAAAATTGTTCTCCAGTGGGGGGGGGGGGGGGGGGGGGTTGCCCCCTACAACCGGCCCTGGTAGCATCTTCGAACACTGGCAATGAATCCAACCAGTAGTTTTCAGAATGGCTTGTCTGAGAAGGATGTGACACATGCAGACATCACCACCAAAATCATGAAATGCAGATGCTCTAGTATTTTCTATCAGCACGTCACAGTACTTGTACTTACTTTTACTCACAGAGTCACAGTACTTTTACTTGTAGAAATATACTGTTAATATACTGTAGCTAATGTACATGTACATTATACAGAAATGGACTAATACATTCAAAAGTTTTAATGTTAATTTGGTCATGAAAAAAAAAAATGAAACAAACAGTGGTGTGATGTGCAATATTTAGTTGCTTTGGCCAGAAGCTATTTAATTAGTCCATAATCCATTCCATCTGCTAGTCTCTGAGACACGCACACACACGCATGCACGCACGCACGCACGCACACACGCACACACACACACACATTCTGCCCTCTACTTCACATTTGCACTCTGAGATTCAAGTTCCTCTTTCCACCATTCATTCTGTTTTTGTTTTGTTGTTTTTGTGATAACTTTGTGCTGACAGCGAGCTATAAGCCCATGTGGTTATCATATGACCGACCATGACTCCCTGAATCTCCAGAGAGTGAGCTCACTGTTGGCTCACGCACACCATTTTTAAACAGTCTGTACATCGGTAGCGCCAAAATTGCGAAGCTACATGCATGCTACGGCTTCTGAAAGACGAGCAGAATGAAGTGCAGTATATATACCGCCCAAGGAAGCTCCGTTTTAAATGCTGATCTGCAGATCCAGGCATGATCCGGGCATGAGCGTGTTGTGATCGGTCAAAAGAATTAACCCATTTAGGCCTGACCTCGAAATAAAAATATTTTCACGATTTTTCAAAAATAGCAGACCTACAAGCTCGTAGCGCGCGCTATGAGCTTGTAGATCTGCTATTTTTCAATAGCTAAATTATAACATTTAAAACACCAAAAGGGGTTCCCGCCGAAAATGGGTTAAAGACAGGAGGAGCGAGTTTGTAACCAAAAAGGTTCTGCGTTTGATTCCCCCGGACTCACTGGAATAAAGAATCTGGGTGGGGAATTAGTGAATGTTTACCCCATCCCCGCGTTGCATGTGTTGTCCCGGGGAAAATCTCATTTCCTTTTTGGGTCACAGGCTAAAATGTTTGGGAACCACTGCTATAGACACATCCTCTCAGAGGATCTCAGGGATGACTGTGACAGTAAATGTAAAATGTGCATTAGGGCATTCACTTCTAGTCATTTTTACTAGTTTACTAGTTGCCTAGTTTACTAGTCGACTAGTCAACTAGTTGTTTAACTACCTATTATGTAAAAAATAAAATAAATTAAAAAAATAACTTTTTTTTATTTTTTATATAAATATTTGTACATTGAAAAACTGTGTACATGGTGACTATAACTATAATTTACCTGATCTTGAGGCCTACAAAATCGGGAAAATAAATAAATAAACTTAAACTAGAAACTAGTCGACTAGTTGCTTAATGCCCTAATGTGCATTGTTCAGATCATATGTCACCCCTCTGTATACAGCCCATCTATGGTCCTCTTACAGAGTGAAAAGTATGCAACGGCTTAAGGCTCATTCATAATCTGGATTTTCGGTGGTGAGGTGACCACCACTCCGGTGGTGAGGTGACCACCGGAGCTGAAATAACGTTCAGCGGTGGTGAGTAAAAACAGAGGTGGTGGCGGTGGTTTGCTCTTCACCGCGGCTCGTAGTGTCATGTTGCAGTTCGGTGGTCACCTCACCACCGAAAATCCAGACTATGAATAATACTTAAGAGTGGCATACGACGATGCCATGATCGAGGTTACTTCTTTGTGGTCCTATAGGTGGCACAGTGCCAGTCAGTTGCTCACGTCTGTTGGCGTGCCAACCTGCAAGGCACTGTTGAGGCAACTGATGTACAATTTCATGCAACGCATGGAGGGGTCTAGTAACAGCATCATAGTGGCACTAACAAAACCCTATCAAGAGCTGTTACCGGGTCACCTGGCGGCTGCGCAGGCACTGGCTCGGCAACCTGCTGACGATTAGTTAGGATGGCACTATACTGTAGGACCTTTACTGCACTACTTTTTATCCTTTTCCCATGTTGTTTGTCTCTTATAGTTGGGTGCCACCGATATTGTCCCTTATCATTTGACCCATTTAGGCCTGACCTCAACATTAAAAAAAATCCTTCTAAATCCTCCAGTTTTCTGAAATAAATATTTTCACGATTTTTCAAAAATAGCGGACCTACAAGCTCGTAGCGCGCCACTCGGTGGCACGCTATGAGCTTGTAGATCTGCTATTTTTCAATAGCTAAATTATAACATAATGTTTAAAACACCAAAAGGGGTTCCCACCCAAAATGGGTTAACTGTCCTTTTGCGCAGATCACGCAAACATCAGCAAAAAGAAAACGACAATATCGATGGCCTCCAACTGTATGTTTTACGTTGATTTATTTTTTTGCTTTTCTGCCTTTATTGATAGTATCAAGTGAAGACACGGACAGGAATTGAGGGAGAGAGAGAAGGGGAGAGACACGCAGCAAAGGTTGTCATGAACGGGACTCGAACACGCGACGCGCTGTCAGGCGCCTATATGGGCCTATATGTGGCATGCGCCTGGACCACTAGGCCAGCAGGCGCCCCATGTACGTTGATTTGATGTGCTATCGACATCTGTCTGAAATAAAGATTATATATAGAGTCTGGGAACCCCCAGTTCGTCTTTTTTCTCTTTCTCTTTCTTTTTCTTTTACGACACAGCCGTTCGACGCTGCATAGATTAGGCATAATCAGACTTGTACCTTCTCCTTCTGAACACTACAGTACACGAGGTCATGGCCCGGGAAACAGTCCAACGCAATACATCCAACACATCTTTAACACAGAGCGACCGCAACGAGGCCCAAGAACGTCGCAGTCGCCCTGCTTTCTATTTATTCCCTTCGTTTTTGTATTTGTTGTGACCTGTGTCAGCATTATTGTGTCACCATAGCAACACATGACTGGGTCTGTTTCTTGGCGATGCTTGAAGTGATTAGTTGCATGTGTCTGTGTGGAGTTAGAGGTAGAGAGAGAGAGAGAGAGAGCGCTTTTTGGTTCCATGTTGTTTTGACTCTTCCAAGTGGATTTATATGATACAAAGGTGGAAACGGAGTTTCCGGCGTAACGTGCCAAAATATCTCTGCATTACGCTTAGTTTGTTGTTTTTACATGATTGCATGTAAGTGGAATATAAGCCTGTTCTGACAGTATCTAGGCATGTGGTTTCTCACAGTAGATCTGTTTGAGGAATGGTTTGTCAGTACGGTTGAATCTGGGGCGTTGCTTATAGCATTCCCTGATTTTGCTTAGCACGCTGCTTAGCAAAATTTCGGCAACATCTTAAAGAGCCGTTAATCAAGCCATTAATGTCACGTTTAACCCATTTATACCTGAGATCAGATTCTAAAAATGTCTTCTAAATAATAAAGTTTTCTGAAAAACCTAGCCTTCTACTGTATGTCAGTGGTGCTCAACCTTTTCCATGCCAAGGACCCACAGAATTATCTGTATTTATTTGGCCACGGACCCCCATCTGAAAATATGTTGTTCCAGGGACCCAAAGGGAAGCAAAGATTTGAGTTCATAATGTTTGCTGTGAAAGAATATAATTATATTCAAAGATGTGTGCCACATTTTCACGATTTTTCTAAAATAGCAGATCTACAAACTCTGCGCTATGAGCTTGTAGATCTGCTATTTTTCAATAGCTAAAGTATGACATAATGGTTAAAACACCACAAGGGGTTCCCATCTAGAATGGGTCAGAGTACCACAGACGAATAACAGTCTAAGTCCACACTATTGATCCATAATATATAAATGATAGATAAGGGTTCAGGACAACGAGGCCTTTTCGTGGAGGGGTCAGTCTGAAATTTGGACTTAGACTGTTTTTCGTCTGTGGTACTTTAATGGTTCAATCTACTTAAACTTGAGTGTTAAACCTGCTGACTGAACCATATACACCATCATTAACCCTTGCTGTTGAAATGGCCCCATTTACACTGGCAGACAAATCTAGCCCGAATCAGATCTGAGCCACATCGAGATTTAAATCCGATTGGTTTAAATGAGTCTGACATGTCACATGACATATTTAAACAAATCAGATTCCAATCTGGATGTGGCTCAGATCTGATCAGTGTAAATGGGGCCAAATTTTCACACCCAACATCCAGTGTGTGTGTCTCCAAACCTCAACATCCCAGCTGTGCGTCCCTGAGTTAAAGCCCTCAGAGTCAGAATCCAGGACAAACTAAGGGAAACATGTCAAACCTCTCTGGTGTGTGGGCCGGACGGTTAGCTCAACCGTCCCGGGCACCTAGGCTGCTGAGCCAGCGCCGCTGGCTCGACCAAGGCCCCAGTAAAGCTATCCAACGTTGAAGATGCCACTACCTACTGGTGAAATGTGGAATTTCTCTCTCTCTCTCTCTCTCTCCCCCCATTTCCTGTCAGTCTACTTTCAACCTATCAATAAAGGCAGAAAAAGCGCGGGGGAAATATCTTAACTGATCCCTCCGCGCCATTGCCAAAGTCCTTTGTCAATTGAAGCCTAATTTTGATACTGACGCTTAACGCCATTGCCGAAGACCTTTGTCAATTGCGCTTTTATAGTGCACTAATTCGGTCGAGCTATAATGCTACTTACATTAGCATCGGGTAGCTAGCTGTTGTTGTCACAAGACTCCGTCGCCCATCTTAGATCATCGGCACCATAAGAATCCATTCTATCCCTTTCTTTCAATCGCCTGTAGCCTATCTCCTATTCCTTGTCCCAGATGGCATTTTTGGTCAAAACAACGTTTCTTTGACGGCACAGAGCTGACGATCTGGAGCTCTCCAGAGCTCCGGTCTGGATTCACAATGTAAACAAGGCCTGCCCAGCTCCGTGTAAATTCCTAACGTATGACTACTGCTAGTGGAGCGGAAATGGCGGCTTTTCAAAATAAGAGCTCAAATTTAAAAAATGCTGGCGTGAATTAGATCCTAAGTTTTCAATAAATGATAGCGGTGAATGGGTTAAAAATAAAAACTCTCTGGGGTGTCAGGAGGCTACTGGATTTCTGCGTCTCCCACATATCATCGGACAGCGTGAGACATGGACGGGCAGTGTTGGGGTCCAGAATGACGGGAGTGTAGGAGACAATTAATGTCCTTCATCTTGTTCCAGACTCTGAAGGTCAGGTTGGTAGTAACCTCAAGAATGGTCCCTTACGTTTACTCTCTCTGTGAATCCTGGTTCTTGTTAAAGTTCCATTCAGCTGACAGAGTCGTGCACCAGATTCACACTGTCTGGGTCATTATTAGCACAATGCAACAGCTGGTGCTGTGTTTCCAAACCACTTAAAGGGGCATTCCACTCATTTTCAACATTTTACTATGTCATTAATATACCTTAGAGCTGTTGTGTGGAAATAATAAAAAAGTTCCCCCATTCTGTGTTTCCTAGAACTAGAGGTCTGAAAGAAATCATTAACATGGTGAAACTAGAGCTGGGACTCGATTAAAAAAAAGAATCTAATTAATCAGAGGCTTTGTAGTTAATTAATCTCGATTAATCGCATTTTAATCGCATATCAATATTCAACCCGAGAACAGTGAGAAACCTTTTTTTTCAAATGTTTTTTGGTATCCCAGTGAATAGTGACTACGGGATTCCACTAATTTTCAACATTTTACTGTCATTAATATACCTTAGAGTTGTTGTGTGGATATAAGTCCCCCCCATTCTGTGTTGCCTAGAACTGGAGGTCTGAAAAAAATCAGTAACATTATGAAGTACATCTCAGTGACATCACAAAAATGTACTTTTTTTCAGACCTCCAGTTCTATAGGCAACACATAATGGGGGGACTTTATTATTTCCAGTGCACACAACTCCATAGAAAAATGTTGAAAATGAGTGGTATTCCCCTTTAAGCAATACAACTTTTTTATCCCAACAGATAAACAAGAGCAGCAAGTGCCTATATAGTGTCTTCAGTGTGTATATGAAATACTCAAATGTGCTTTACATGGCGGGGCATGAGAACAAATAAAAACAACTTTATTATGGGGGAAACATTTCACATGAGGTTGGGGCTGACCCACGCTTGTCGCTTGCTACTTCAGTATGTTTCGCATAGAGGACAGCTTGACAGCTTCGTGCTGTGGTGAAATCACTGCGCGTCTCCGGTGGTCTGTGAGACATGTTAAACTGAAGCAGCTAGCAAGCCTAGCATATAAGCTAACGTTGGTCATAAATGGATCCTTTCCCTCAGGCTCTGACATTGCACACAGCCATGCCGCTATCCACGCGTCCATCCGATAGCTTTTACATCATGCCCACACGATACAATGCAACTGTAATGTAATGTGATGTGATGTATTCTCCCTCCCCCCCTCCCTCTCTGTCCACTTCCTCCCCCCCCCCCCCCCCTCTGTCCACTATCCATTTCGCTGTCTAAGTATTTGTATACTCTGTACAGTGACAATAAATTGAATCTAATCTAATCTAATCTAATCTAAATGTCCCATCCATGGAGCAAAAGCGATATAAGCGGCTTCTTCATTCGATTCATTTGGGTTTGGATTTTGGGCTTTCTGACGGAGCTGTAGCCTGTAGTGTAGAGTGAACAACAGCTGCTGCTGCTGCTGCAGCTTGCGTGCCGCAGCCAATTCAGTACTACTAGAAACACAGTGAGAAACGTTCCGCGGTGAAAAAGGTGCGATTAAATGCGCTAATTTCTTTAACGCGTTAATTTTTCTGTAGTTAATTAATCTCAATTAACGCGTTAAAGTCCCGGCCCTAGGTGAAACACATCTTGATGATGTCATCAAGATGTGTTTCACCATGTTAATGATTTTTTTCATAATTACAGCTCTAGGAAACACAAAATGGGGAGACTTTTTATTATTTCCACACAACAGCTCTAAGGTATACTTAGACAGAGAGGGCGTCTGCTAAATGCCTAAATTGTAAATTGTAAATTGTTAGCTGTTTTAGCAGACAGTTGCTTTTTACTACTTCATTGGTTCAATATTTCCGAAACATCACACAGACGTAAATAGTGTTCAATAGCACTGATTTATGCAAAAGAAAATAATCAAAAGCAACAAAAATAAATATTATGTATTTGGCTGTGGACCCCCGCACCTGAATTGGGTTTTGTGCCCGGGAGGGACCCCCAGAAGCAAAGGGACATGGAGACTCCTGTTTCTTAACAAACAATACAGCAATGACTAGAATATATAGCGCTATTTAACACTTATTTTAATCAAAGAAAATCACTTACTGTACATACAATTAAATATGTAGGCCGTATAATTATAAACCCAAACGTATCATTATGCAGCATTATCGTTGTTAGGGGGCCAAACCAAGCCAACCGCCATGGCTTGGTTTGGTCAAGCACTGGGAGAGATCTGCACATGGTGATGTGGCAGATATTTTCTTTTCCTTTCTTTTCTTTTCGTGCGTGTGCGTGTGCGTGTGCGTGTGTGTGTGTGTGGTCAGGCCATTTGGCAGGTCACTCTTGCATGGGGGAGGAGGATGAGGATGAGGAAGAGGTAGGGGGACGAAGGCTCCAGCCGCCTCATCATCATCTCCTCTCACTTTTCTTCTACCGTATATGGTTTATGTGCACGCTGTCATTTAGCGTGTGTGTGTGTGTGTGTGTGTGTGTGTGTGTGTGTGTGTGTGTGTGTGTGTGTGTGTGTGTGTGTGTGTGTGTGTGTGTGTGTGTGTGTGTGTGTGTGTGTGTGTGTGTGCGCGTGCGTGCGTGTGGTTTATGTGCACGCTGTCATTTAGGTTTAGCACGCCATGCACAACAATTAGGGAAAGGCAGGTGTCGTCGTGCTGTTCTGATGAAGAGAGTGAGAAAGCAACAATGGATGTGGTTAGAGAGAGACAGACAGACTAGAGAGAGAGAGAGAGAGAGAGGTAAACGTACGTTTTCTCATGCCAATAAAGCTCCTTTGAAATTAATTGAATTGGATTGGATTGGATTGAATTGAATTGAATTGAATTGAATTGAATTGAATTGAATTGAATTGAATTGAATTGAATTGAATTGAATTGAATTGAATTGAATTGAATTGAATTGAATTGACAGAGTGAGAGTATAGGATATTCTAGTAGGGCTTTATCCTCTACTCTACATACATCCCTTTCTGTTTGTTTTATTTGACACTCACTTTGGCTATTTAATGTATGTTTTCCATGTCAACAAAGCCTCATTAGAGAGAGAGAGAGAGAGAGAGAGAGAGAGAGAGAGAGACAGACACACACACTCGGGTACCAGAGGAGATCAAGGTGTAATTTGTCGTTTTTGGTTTCTTGGGAACAATCTCTCCTGGTAACATAACATTACAGTGAAAGGAGACAGAGATAAGACAGAGAGGGTGGAAGAAAAAAAGACAAGAATTACAGGATTGAAACGCGTAATGGTTTGGGCATAATGGCATATAATGTACTAGTCTGTAGGCAAAAATGTCCCAAACATTTTCCAATGTTTTCTCACTGTAAGTGGTTGTTTCTTCAGTTCCACAGGTGGTGTTTTGGTCTAAAACAGAAGAATGCAGCTCAGGCAAGAATCAAGACTAGGGCTTTATTACTTGTCTCTTACTCATACAGACACAAGCAGCCAAATGTTCCAACATGTTCCACAGAGACTGCGGTAACACAACAAGATTGTCATAATACAAATAAAGAACAAGTGACATTACTGGATGAGACCCGAAATAACGTACGGGTATATAAATCTCTTATACAGGTACGATATTATATTCAGCAGCCGTGTCACGTGACGTGCAAGATGCGGAAGGCTCACCTTCAAGATTCAAGATGTTTTTAATTTTGTCACTGACTTATACTGTACAGGTACTGTACAAGCACCGTCCAGGATGTTGTTGGAATTGTCCCCGAAGGCCGTGCTACATAACATAACAAAAGATATATTAACCCATTTAGACCTGAGGCCGATTCCACAAAATATCTTCTAAATCTGAACATTTGTCAGTGGTTCTCAAACTATTTCATGTCAAGATGATTCTTATCAATTCTGATCGAAACAGCACCTAAATATTATAAAACCGCTCTTTATTTGATTATAAGCAAAAAGGTTTATCGCTTTATCACGGAAAAAGACAGGCAATCCAAGCTTTGGTCAGTGGTTTCAGGAGATAACTATATGCTTTCCTTTGGAAAATAATGACTCTCGGAAGCAAACAAGAGTTGTTCCAAACACAATTTAATTGAGTCGTGTCAAGAACAATGATCTATATCTCATCTCACAGGCGAGACTGGGGTTGGATAATCGCATCATCCTCTGCAGATGCATGGTCATTATGTATGACCATTCAAGGTTCAAGGTTCAAGTTTATTTAGTGTCCCCGAAGGGCAAATTGGGTTGCAGCATAGACGTACATTAAACAATGAGACAGTACACATAAACAAACAGTTCACATAGCAGATCATACCAAAGTACAAAGGTGCACATAACCAATAAAGTGCAGGCGTTAAAGTGCTATGCGATAGTCATAAAAGTGCGAGTGCATAGGCATTAGGCACGAGACAAATAAAGTAAGTAAAAAAGTATGAAGGTAAGTACGTAAAAGTGCTTATCATAAGTTATCTCCTAGATCTACCCACAGCAGCATTTAGTGTGCAAATAGAGACAGGGACAAAGGAATGTTTTGGATGATGGATGATGACATTAGTATGTATTTGTTTTATTTAACTGCATATATTTTGTTATTTTCTCTTGTCAATTACAGTTTTCCATAGTTATGTGAGCACATTGTTTGGTTTTGTGTTTGTCATTTTTTTTTTTTTTGGCTTTCGCCTTTATTTTATATTTTTTATGGAGGGACTGACAAGGGAAATGGGGAGAGAGATGGGTGGGAAGACATGCAGTAAAGGCCGTCGGGATCGGGAGTCGAACTCGCGGCACACTGCCAGACTGGATTACCAGCCAAGGTGCCTTTTGTTTGTCATTTAAAGACGTTTTGTGTCTTGTTTATGTATATCAAATATATATTTGATATTTTCACGCACGCACGCACGCACGCACACAGGGGCCCAACAGAGCACGCACATCACATACATTAGATTATAGCGTAATACCGGATTCTTACAGTTGTTTAATTTTGTTTTTGTAATTTTTTCTTTTAGTTTTTTTTTTCTTTTTTTTTTTTTGGCCATGCCGCGCTCTGAACTTTAGCCGTAGGCGGACAAATAAAAACTCTTTCTGACCCTTACAGTAGGCCTAATTGAGCCAGGCAGGGGGGGAGAAGGAAAATAATAAGCCACAAATGAAGACCAAATCAGATAGAGTGAGGTGAAGTTGAGGTGATGAGGGCGAACAGAGTGTGCAGAGAATGCGTCTGACTCAGAGGCTGCTGCGAGACTCGTTTACAGTATCGCACAACCTGAGTCTGTCTCTCTGTGCTTGATGACTTGTTCTTATCTATGTAGGCTATTATATAGCATTGCTGTCAGGTGGAAAACCTCCCCATTTTTTACTAGTTGCGTTGTTTTTCTTTTGTAAATTAACGTCCTAGTTGAACATAATACAGCGTCACACAAAAGCATCAAAAGTAGCAGATCTTTAAAGATGGAGTGCCATGATTTTTGTACTGTTTCTGTTATGTATGTGTCTATGGAGTTGACATTATACTCTAATAGACCCCCAGGTGTGGTTATTATAATATTCAAATATGTCTTGAATGTGGAACGCGTGTGTTGAATTTGAAGTCGGTGAACGGTTCTTTTTACGTGTCTGAGCAAATTGGCATAGTGTCTAATTTACGTCATGATGATGTACGATGACAAGAGCGCCCCTCATCACTTCACACGGTAGTGATTTTTTCATTTATCTCCAATTACTGTAATTCCCAACCCCCTCTCTTTCTCGCTCTCTCAACATGACCCTCTCCTCTATTTGTTATTCAATTTCCCGCTCCGCATTAGCTGGTCTACCATTCCATTGGAAGTCTTTGTTTGGAGTAAAAACCATGCTCATCAAAGTAATAGCTGCCATAGATAGCATTAGGATATGTTGCATGTTTTACAAACATGTAGCTGAGTTCCTTGGGCATTGTATGTGTTCTTCAAGTGAATATTCTCAGACAGTGTGAATGGGTCTGTCTGTCTGTTTGTCCGTCCGTCCGTCCATCTGCTTCTGTATCCATTGCCACATGCTCTGCAATGTCCATCACCTTCCTTAATTTGTTAACATTTTACGATGAAACCATTAGTGTTAAGAATGTGGAAGAGGGAGTGAAACTCATCTCTTGCACTGCGATATTATAGAGCATTTTGTCTGATAAAGAATAATCTGCTAGCTTGTTGTTATTGTTTACGTTGACAGTTTCCCCCTGTTTGGAGAAGATAGAGAAGGCACTTCATAAGGGATGCTTGTGGTCAGCGATGTTTACACCAGATGGAATAACTCCCCACAGATTAATTTGTTAATGACTTTTGCATGTGTCCTGTAAAAAATGTGTAATTGGACGTGAGGTTCCCACCACTTGATCTAAGTGCGGACCGTCGTGATTTCATGCTACATTAAACATACTCCCACTGGATATTTCCTCAAACCCATCCTCTTCACTCAATACAACCCCACAGACCAAAGCGAAGTTCATATATATATATATTTTTTTAAAGTATTTGTAGATTGTTGTAGAGTCAATTATTTCCAAGATACTTTTTGTACTGTATGCCTACAGTACAGTGTTGATTTTGTCGTCTAATACTAAGACGAAAAATGTTCTTCGACAACCTTTTTTCACTGATGAAAACTAAATGGAAACTAAATAAAAACTAAGCTATGCTGAGACTAAATATATTGACAATTCCGTCAACAAAAATGTGACTAAAACCAAATGAAAACTATTCAGAAGAGTATGACTAAAACAAAAATCAAGATTTGCTGTCAAAATCAACACTGCTACAGTGAAGTGAGAGAGAGAGACAAGGTTCCACGTGGGAGGAAATAGGGTAGCGGGGAATGTCTTGTTTTGTTTTTGTTTTACCATTGAGCTAATTTTGCTATGGGACATTGAATCAGGTCAAAATTTGTGCCAAATCCGAAAAGAGCAGGGAGACAAAAATAAAAGCACCCCAATTGTTTAAGTTATATTGTATTAACATACTGTAGCATACAGATTGGACAAAAGTATATATTTTTCATTTACTACATTTTGCCATTTACTCAAATCAATCAAATATTTGTGACTTCCTTATTCCCAACCGTGTTCAATGATACTGATGAAGACTCTGTTCTATTTCTGGTCAAACAGAGTCATCGGTGCCGATATTGTGCGTGTTGGCTCACTGGAAACACTCTGCTACACCAGTGGGTCTCAAAAATGTGGTCCAGTGAAGTCCCTCGTGGTTCCAAAATGTCCCCTTATGGGTGTGTGACTGTGTGTACAAATGGAACCAAATGGACCCGTAACGTTCCATTTTTGTTCCATGTGTACACTCTCAGAGTTATGGGGGTCCTTGAAATTAACCCATTTAGACCGGAGGACGATTCTATAAAAGCCATCCTGACAGTTTTCTGAAAAACCTCATGTTTCTGTCAGTCGTATGTATTTGGCCGCCTGAAAATATGTTGTAACCAGGGACCCCCCAGAAGCAAAGATTTGAGTTAAAAACGCTCGCTCTGAAAGAATATATATTCAAAGATTTTCAACATATTTTCACGATTTTTCAAAAATAGCAGACCTACAAGCTCGTAGCGTGGCACTCGGTGCCGCGCTATGAGCTTGTAGATCTGCTATTTTTCAATAGCTAAAGTGTAACATAGTGCTTAAAACACCAAAAGGGGTTCCTGTCTAGGTTAAAACGTCTGAGAACCACTGTGCTACACTAAATGCAAAAACCTTAATCAATATAAGTGGTAAGACCTGTGAAGGAAGTCATTTCATACCAATATGGCTGCTGTGCATAGAGTGATAATGCCACAGACGAATAACAGTCTAAGTCCACACTATTGATCCATAATGTATAAGTGATAGATAAGGGTTCAGGACAACGAGGCCTTTTCGTGGAGGGGTCAGAATGAAATTTGGACTTAGACTGTTTTTCGTCTGTGGTACTACTGTATATTGCAGATCATCAGGTTGAAATCAGGGCAGCCGGCAGCTGCAGAAAACTAGTTGTGTATAGGCTACTACTTTTCACCTGTCTATTTCAAAACAGCCATTCATATGGACGTTCATTTGACCCATTTGTATTCATCAGACCTTGCTGCTGCATGCTGGGTCATAATATTACTGTTGGGAAACGTACTGTACTGTAGTTCAGGAATGGTCATGGTATAAGAGAGTTGGATGTTAATAGCCAGATCAACATAAACAGCTGCACGCCATCTCACTTCAAACGTCGTTCTCTCTAGTCTAAAGAGAGGCCAGCTACAGCTCGGTGTCACCAGTGTACAGAACTCTCTCTCTCTCTCTCTCTCTCTCTCTCTCTCTCTCTCTCTCTCTCTCTCTTCTTGCCAACACAGTGATGTAGCCCGAGATTTCGTTTTGAAGTGAAATAAGTTAAAAATGGAATGACTGATAGGCATAACAATCTAAACACAGATGGATAGATTAATGGCCACCGTTTTGCTGGGAGTCATTCGGTGGGAAACGTCAGTTGGATCGAGTGTTGTGCAGGGTTAGAGAGGATATAGTAGAGCTGCTGTGTGTGTGTGTGACTGTGTGTGTGTGTGTGTGTGTGTGTGTGTGTGTGTGTGTGTATGTGTGTGTGTGCGTGCGTGCGTGCGTGCGTGCGTGCGTGCGTGCGTGCGTGCGTGCGTGCGTGCGTGCGTGCGTGCGTGCGTGCGTGCGTGCATATAAAGAGAAAATGTTGAGGATAAAAGGGCAGACTGATAGAAACTAAAGGGACAGTAAACTGACAACAGGAAAGAGGGAATGATGGATGGACAGAGAGAGAGAGAGAGAGAGAGACAGAGAGAGAGAGAGAGAGACAGAGAGAGAGAGAGACAGAGAGAGAGAGAGAGAGAGAGAGAGAGAGTCAGTTAGTCAGTCAATTTACATTTTCAATTCAAATGGCTTTATTGGCATGGGAAAATATACGTTTACATTACCAAAGAAAAAAGTGAAACAATACAATCAAAACATATAATTGTTGTTTGTACATTGTTGTTTGTACATTGTATGTAAAATTGAAAGTCAGAATCTCCAATAAATAATACATATACAGTATGTACCGAGGTCACTCGATGCAGTGCAGGGATACAAACAATAATTAGTAGGATTTAGGGTGGAAACTGCGGAGCCTCATCAAAATATGTTGTTCTAGAGACCCCCATGCAGAAGCAAAGATTTGAGTTAGAAATGCTTTGCTTAAAAAATGTATTATATATTATATTCAAAGAATATAAAATAATGGTTAAAGTGGTTAAAATGACCATGATGCTATTTTAACAACGTCTTAACTAAATCGGCACGCACAGTTGTTTTTGCAGTTTGAATGTATTAAAACAGTCCAACAAAGTTCAAAGTCCTTGTCAATGGCATTGACGTGATAACGGAATAGAATGGGACAGTCAGTTGACATCATCTGGTCTCGAGATGATTCACGGTTCGATTCCCATCAAGTGTTGTGATTATGTGGTCCGCCACCAGCCTGGCTGACCACCAGTTCATACAGTTACACCAGTGTAATCTCTGACAGCATTTTGATTAAAATTATGGACCACCGCCCACGTTTGATCATTTAGTAGTAGGCTATTCCTTTATTGTCTCCACCAGGCCCAAGGCATGGGGAGAGAGTATGTTTTGCACTCCGTCCGTGTGTGAGTCTGTGTGTGTGTTTGCGTGCGTGTGTGTCCGTCCGTCCGTCCGTTACCAGCTACACACACTCCTTGGATGCCAATGATGAACCTCTGCCCCAAATCTTCCAGAACGGGCTGTTATAGCGCCACCAGGAGGCCGACCTTTGAAAAACATTTTTTTTTATATTACTCCTCCAGATTCTGTCCAAAAATCCTGCAAATCGTTACACACTATCTCTATAGTCATGTGTTCAAGACAGATCTGTCCGATATTTCCAGGCTGGGGAATATAGCCAGGGCCGGGCCGGGCCAGGCGAGCCCCATTCACACCCACACCACACATGCATCCAGCCAGCCAGGGCTGGGCCGTGAGAGCCCCATTAACACCCACACATGCATGCCCAGCCAGTAAGGGCCAGGCGAGCCCCATTCACATCACATCCTTACTCATTTCTGCTTCGGTGCCCCAAAAGGAGCATTATGTGGGTGGTCCCAAAAGGAGCATTATGTGGGCAGTCCAAGCCCCCAGTAAGGCTATCCAACGTTGAAGCTGCCACTACCTACTGGCGAAAATAGGAATTGCAACACTTTCATGGAGGTGGACGGACGTTCATGACGTCATGTATGACGTTTGAGGTCCGGGCTTTGAGGTCCGAGCTTAACTTCCCAAAAGGAGCATTATGTGGGCGGTCCCAAAAGGAGCATTATGTGGGCGGTCCCAAAAGGAGCATTATGTGGGGCGGTCCCAAAAGGAGCATTATGTGGGCGGTCCCAAAAGGAGCATTATGTGGGGCGGTCCCAAAAGGAGCATTATGTGGGCGGTCCCAAAAGGAGCATTATGTGGGCGGTCCCTAAAGGAGCATTATGTGGGCGGTCCCAAAAGGAGCATTATGTGGGCGGTCCCAAAAGGAGCATTATGTGGGCGGTCCCAAAAGGAGCATTATGTGGGCGGTCCCAAAAGGAGCATTATGTGGGCGGTCCCAAAAGGAGCATTATGTGGGCGGTCCCAAATGGAGCATTATGTGGGCGGTCCCAAAAGGAGCATTATGTGGGCGGTCCCGGGTACATGTGTTTGGTCCGACGATTCATTGATCCGATACCCCTAACCCCTAACCTAACCATAACCGCAAGCACGGGAGCAGGCGCTAGTCCGAGGTGCGGACGCATATCGAACCAATGCTCCGTCGGACCATAGTATGCCTCCCGGCGGTCCCGGTAGACACCAGAGATGTGGACTATAGGGGTCATTTACTGTCCTTATCACCACTATTCTGCCACCTCTCTGATGAAGTTGAATGGGTTCACATTCTGTTCCCAATGGTGGAAAAGGTACTCACATGTAGTGGAGTAAAAGTACAATATTTGGACCCCAGATGTAGTGGAGGTATATTGTAATTGTAAATACTTACTTACTTTCCACCACTGCCTGCTACCAGTGCCAGCTGTGCAGGCCCTTATGTAGGATGTGGCTCTGCGAGTGTGTGTGTGTGTGTGTGCACGTGCGTGTGTGCGTGTGCATGTGTGTTTGTGATGCCAGGAGAGAGAACACACACAACAAACACAAACAAGTTACAATTATCATAATGGAGCATGAGTAAACACACTATCACGGACCACACACACACACACACACACACACACACACACACACAGAGAGAGGAGGTTAGAAACAAAACATTAACGATAAACTTCCGACCCTCTCAAGTCTCCGAAATCTACACACAGCTGCGCATCTGCTTTTGATTTACAGTATGAGTTAGAAGAATATCAACGTGGTGCTCACGTTAAATTAAAAGCATGATGACACTGCGGCGCTGGCAGCTCTGCAGTACGCTCCGCCAAGACCGGCCTCAGAAAGACCGGCAAAGTGACATTTAGGCTGGGGTGTGTGGGGGCGTAGACGGCCTAAACGACTTGGCTGAATGGAGGGAGCTCTGAATGGGTGGTCATTACATGGCCTGACCATGATTAGAGTAGCCAGACGTTTTTATTTCCAGGGAGAAAAAAAAGTCTGGGTCCGAGTCCACTTCAATTCGGCATAGAGTAGCGCAAACATCGCTCACTCTCTGCTGATTTCTGATCGTCTGCACCTTTGTTAAATTGACACACACGCACACATGTACACACACACACTCCTCTCTCTCTCTGTCGCTAGTCTCATGTCGCGCAGCTGCGCATAGTTTCTCCCGGCGGATCCTGCCCGGGAGAAACTATGCCGATAAAAAGCATAGGTGAGTTCCAGGCTATGATTAGAGAGCATGCAAGTGTTGGTCTGGAAATGACACTTAACCAAGGATCATTTCCTATACTGCTCCAGCTGCACTATGAAAAAAGAGAAGTCACTTTCTCACTTTCTCTGATGATGATACCCGCTCGATCCAATAATCATGGTCGCCACGTCACACACGTGCTGAGGGGGATCGACCCCCTCAGTTTCATGAGGAGGGGGGAATATCCCCCACTGCCACAGTTGGCAGTGTAACGCGGAAAAAATGCGTAAAATCTGCTTAATTATGCCCACAAGTGGGGGGGATATCCCCCCCTCCTCATGATATCCCCCCCTCCTCATGAAATTCGCAAATAGCCCCCAAATATATCCCCCCCAGTTATAAAATGCTATCTGCGCCCCTGCCGGATGGCAACCGCAAGGTTGCCAGTTCGAACCCGCGGGCTCCCCCAGAGTTAGTGTCGCAGTGTCCTTGAGCAAGACACTGAACCCCTAATTGCTCCTGACGTGCTGCTTGGTTCCTTTGCATGGTTTCCGCCGCCATCGGTGTACATGTACAGTATGAATGTGTGCGTGAATGGGTGAAGATGCCACAATTTCTGTGTTTTTCATTGGTGGACTGTGGACAGTTCAGACATGCCTACAATTAATCAAAAACAGAAACTAAAGCCTTTCTCTTTCCAGTTAGCATGCTGAAATAGAGCTCATTGTTCTTGCATCAAAAGCATTTTCCAAAAAAAGTCTTGTTTTGAATTGACCAAACCTGCCTATACTGATGATGATATGAACAGCCATTTGGCCATTTGGCAGAATCAGGCCTTTACTTTATTTATTTTGCAACAAAGTGCTGCATAATTCGGGACAGACTACGGACATGCAAGGCTTTGATTAGCTGGTACGTCTGCTGTTTTGTGTCAAGTAAAAAGAGAGACCCATGCAGAGCAGCCTCTCCTAATCACTGCACTGAGACAGAAACCTCTGTCCATTGCTCTGGAATATGACTTTACTACTTTAACAGGTGGTCTCTCCCTGCCAGGTGGTCTCTCCCTGTCCCCAGCCAATGATTAGGCTACCCATTTATCAGCTTAAATTGTATAGTGTTCCAGTTCCAATATTGTGTCTGCTCATTTCTTTGCGGAGTAGTAGGACAGTGTGGATATGTATTTTAGTCGGATGTTGTTGAGGTAATGTAAAAGTGTTTCTGACGTACGTTCAACCAGAGCCATAGAGTAAGACAGAGTTACGACAACCCCGTTCACTTCATGGGGCCAGTCCTCTTCTACATTGACTTCTATTGGTTTACGGAATACATTGGAGTCTATGGGCTCGCACGAGTACATGAACCACGTGACCAGGGTGTTTTCTGCCCCCACAATGTCGTAACTCTGTCTTACTCTATGGCTCTGCGTTCAACCAAACAGCTATTATTATTATTACACCGGCATAAGCCTGCCTCTTCGACGTATAGGACCAGAGACAATTGGGTATGGCTATGTAATGTTAAGCTGCATGGACATCTGACAATACATCAGATCCTCTTGAGTATAGCTTGAGTGATGGTACCACTATTGGACATATTGGATGTGGTCCACAGTACATTTATACCACACAGTTAAAGTAAAATTCCTATTTTGGGGTTTAGTAATACAACAACGAAATGGTCTGATGATGATGATGATGATGATGATGATGATGATGATGATGATAAACATAATTATTCCTTCATACAGAACATGCAGTGTTTTCCATCAACAAAATCATATGAACAGATAACACATAATAATGCATATGAAATTAACATAAAAACCGAGTTTTTTTTTTACTGTAAACATAATAGCCTACAGAAATGGCACTTGAAATGTTACGTTTTCTTTTTTCTTTTTTACACGCTGCTTCCAACACAGTTTCTGGTTGATTATGGCCAGTTCTGAAACTTGTGTGTGGAAATTAGACAAGAAAACATGTTTAACATGTCTAAACCACTGTTTAACATGGGCGTCAATGGGGGAAACCTATTTTGGCATGTTTCATTATGTTCCCCTACTCAGATTTCTTAGGACTGGAATGTTATTAGTGACATATTTATGAAACAAAAAAAGTTGAAAGAGTTTGTGTTGCAATTTGTTTGAGGTTAATCCTTATATATTGCCTGCCCTATACTATCACTGGAACAGCTGACAAAACAGGAAGAGAGGGACGAACACCTGAGACAGTGATCTCAGATAGTTCCACAGTGCCGGTTCATGGTTTTCATTTAACCTTGCTGAAAGGTTCCGTCTTTGTTTAATGTTTTGTTCACAACGTAGAAAGAGTGCAGGCGTCCATGAAGTAACAAGGCAGGTGTGACGGTTTAACAGCCTTCGCCTCAGTGAGAGTTGTGTTGCTGCGTTGTGTTCCAGACACGCCAGGCGCTGTTCAAGCTACGAGAAAGACTAAGTGCTGTTGACATTACGCTCATTATACACTCTGTAGCTTCAACTGGAACAAGCTGATGCATAGCGGCATGTGCAAAGGCTCAACTTATGTAACTTAGATAGCACTTTATGTAGACTTAGATAGCATGTTACAGCACTAGAATGGCATTTTATGTAGACATAGCACTTTATAGTATATAGCCTATGTACAGTTTCATTATAGATATTCCACTGTTACGTTCTTAGCTTACACATGTTTCATGATACAGTAACTATGTTATGTAATTGCCATGCTTTTTTGTTCTTGCTTAATGTAAGTCGCGTAAGAGCGTCTGCTAAATGCCTAAATTGTAAATAGCTGTCGGGCAGAAGCCTCTTATCTCCATATTTTAGTTTTTTTAAAACTATAACGTGTCACACAGAAGCATCAGAAGTAGCAGATCTGCAAGCTTGCGCTTGTTCTTTTTTTTCCTTTATTTGTTTATTTAGTCGGGACAGTGTATATTACTGAACATTACATTAAAAATGCAGTGTAAATATACCAGATTTAGCAAAACATGCTAATTTCCATCCGCAGTCCCCAGACATCAAACAATACAAACAGGACTGACATACAGGACATAGCATACAAATACCTAGTACATTTCAAACGTAAAATAACTAGTAAGAATAAAAAACAAGAAATTATTCAACTATTATTAGGCTAGGTTTACTCTAATAAGCTCTCTAACACAGCATAAAAGAGAAATACACCTAAAATAATCATAAATGGTTGCAGCTTTGCTTTTTTAAAGGAGGAAAATGTAGCACATTCCCTTATGAGGAAGTCCATTCCATTTTACACAGCCCTGTAGCTCCATCGAGCTCACAGAACTGCTACTTTTGGATTTAAATCCTTGAAAGTAAAATGTTTTTGTACTTTGGGCCCGACAGAGGCGATAGCTTTGGGTTTCAGGACAGGAGGAATAGAAGGATTTGTCCATGTTGATTTTTTGCCAGGCCTGTAAAAGGGTTTGGAATAACGAGCCAACTGGCACACGGTGCAGGAAGTGTATAACTATACTGGGATTTGTTCCTCAACAAATAAATGTAAGCAATTCCACAATGCAGAAATACTCCTCTACAAGTAAACGTCCTGCTTACACAAATGTATTGCAACGGGTTGTTTTGTGTGTGCTTGCTTGTAGATACAGTACATGCACATATAGGCTACTTCTGAATAAATAGACTGACATTTAAATGGAGCACAATTGGTTAATGTACGTTCCTGTTTTGTGATGATGATGATGATGATGAATCATGACGATGATCAATTTTGTAATAATAATCTGAATCTACAAAGTAACTTGTAAAATATATCGTCCATGTATCGATCGCTGTCAACATGGATCGTTGCACCTCTATATAATGTAGCCCAGGGGTTCTCAACCCGTGGGTCGCGACCCCTCGGGGGGTCGCCAAATTATTTTAGGGGGTCCCCAAATTATTAAAAAAAAAAAAAAAAAAAGACCTACAAGCTCGTAGCGCGCTATGAGCTTGTAGATCTGCTATTTTTCAATAGCTAAATTATAACAATGCTTAAAACACCAAAAGGGGTTCCCGCCCAAAATGGTTTAAGGTTATTGTAGCAGTCAATTTATATTGGGGGGCGGGGCGGGGGTCCCGAGACATTGCCAAAGCATTTCCGGGGGTCCCCGGCCAAAAACGTTGAGAACCCCTGGCCTACACACATGGAACACTGCAAAGCATTGAAGTAGCCATTTCATTGCTCATAAATGTACACGGGAACAGATGACCACTGGACGAGGGCCAAGGTAGGATCCACGCGCTCTATCACTGCAGGAAGAAGCTTTGTACTGTGCGATTATGCGTAAGATTTATGGTTTTATAATAGGAATTCACAGCTGCAATGCATGGGCTCATATTTCACAGGGAGTGTGGTTGTGTGTGTGTGTGTGTGTGTGCGTGTGTGTGTGTGTGTGTGTGTGTGCGTGCGTGCGTGCGTGTGTGCGTGCATGCGTGCGTGCGTGCGTGCGTGTGTGTGTGTATGTTTTCAAGGACATACATACACTGTAAGAGCAGTGGTGTGGCGTCAGTTCAGCCAAAGCTAACCTATGGAAAGGTGACGGCATGTGCGTGTTAGCGCATGCGTGATTTCTTTTGGATATAGTCCGGTTATTTGCGTCTTTTTGTCTCCACCAGGCCGAAGGCATGGGGAGAGAGTATGTTTTGCACTCCGTCCGTGTGTGTGTCCGTGTGTGTGTCCGTCCGTCTGTTACCAGCTAATCTCCGGCACCGTTAACCCGGTCGATGCCAAACTTTGCACACACACTCCCTGGATGCCAACGACGAACCTCTGCCCCATATTTTCCAGAACGGCCTTTTATGTTAAGCGCCACCATGAGGCAGCTTTTCACATTTTTTACCTAAAACTGCACCGATCTGTGTGAAATGTTGCATGCACACTCCCTAGAGGCCAAGGACAAACCGTTTTGTTTTTTTTCCCGCATCTGCCTTTTATAGCGCCACCAGGAGGCCGACTTTTGTAAAACACATTTTTTTATATTACTCCTCCAGACTCCTCCAAAAATCTCACAAATCGTTACACACTATCTCTATGGTCATGTGCTCAAGTCGGATCTGTCCGATATTTCATATTCCATCCTAATTGGCTATAATTAGCTTTCACAGTTTGCAAGATTGCCCCGTTTTGAACAAAAGCCTCAAATCATGAACGCAGCATGCAATTTACGTGAAATCTTTCACACATTTTCTTACTAGGCTGAGGAATATATCCCACCCTTTTCACATTGGCCTGTTATAGCGCCACCAACAGGTTGATTTTTGCAAAACACATTTTTGGAACAAAATGCCTCAAAAACATGTTTATATTAATCCTAAACATCTCACACAGTCCTATCCTCCTGGTGGAGACCTGTGCCCAGAAGGGCACTTTTTCTAGTTATGTCCTATTTTCCTCAGGTATGTGCGGGTATTTTCTGACATTTACAATGTCAGAAATGTTAAATAACAACATAGCGCATACACTGTCTGCATGTTTTCTGTCTGTCTGTCAAATTAGGCAGCCTTAAAGTCTTGTAGCTTCACTGCTAGCAGCATTAGCAGGAGCATTTGTTTACCTGAACGCTGGTGGTGGTGGTGTTGGTGTTGTTATGTTGTTATCTGGGGGCTCAAAAATCCAACTACCAAGTCGTCACTAAATAAAAACGTCTGGGTTTCCGAGGCAAACCCGTCACTGACTCACTGTCACAGTCTTTTTCTGCTGCTGCTGGGGTGCAGTCGCAGTCTTTTTCCCAAAAAAGGGATGTAGTGGTCCTTTCCATTTTTGGTTTTAGGCACTCTTTCTCTCCGACAGAAATCATCTTGAAATTGCGCGCCTGCTGCTCGGTGCTCGCCCCTGGAATATACCATTTGTTGAGATAGGGGAAATACATTTTGTAGGCAATATAATAATACCTTGTGAAAACGATAATTTTGTTCAAATTTGCATTTGTAGCTATTTTACTGTAATTTAATAACAGAATAGTCAACACAGATAGACAAAGAGATACATTTTTAAAAGTCAAATGTTTTTTCCCCCTGGAGCCAAGGTATGGCAGCTGCCATAGCCTGCCATACCCAAATGACGTCCCTGTGTAAGTCTACTCCGTGTTCACCAGTCTGGTTGGGTAAAACTTAAAGGACCCATAATACTGTTATGACTCGAGTGTGGTGACCCAAATGCACAACAAGGAGAGGCAAAGCAGAGTAAAGCCGTGCACCCGGGTGGATTTTTATTCACAACCTCGGGGGGGGGGAAGGAGATGCAGGGCGTCCGTAGGCTGCTCCACAGAGCTCGGGTCCCGGAAACACTGTAGAGGAGAAGAGAAGGTGAGTCAATGGCAGGTCCACAGAGGAGAGAACAAAGCACAGTAACGGCGTGACGTTTAACTGTCTAACTCTAAACACTGATGGCCTATAAGTCTGGCTGTCTAACTTTACCAACCGTAGACTGGAGACGAACTGGCGCCGAGCAGCAGGCAGGCATGGCTCTTGTACTTGTAGGGCTCCATTTTCGTCACCGCTAAACCCCTTATCCCTAAACTTCTTTGCCAAATTACTATTTTGAAAAAACATTTTTGAATAGTTCAACTATAGGCAATCTACGTTGACATGTTGTGAGCTTGTAGACTGGCCATTTTAACTATTCAAAAATGTTTTGCAAAATAGTAAAAAAAAAAAAAAGGCAAAGAAGTTTAGGGATAAGGGGTTTAGCGGTGACGAAAATGGAGCCCGTAGCCTCTGGAGCTGATTGCTGACGCCGAACAGGAGTGGAGATTGGAGCTGGGAAACATCTGTGCTGAGGTGTGCTGACGGGCACAGAACACTCACAGCACATAGATGTGGAGTCGATGGGGAGCGAGATGTAACATATACACCATTTGTATGTGTTTTTGGGCTTCCCTATACGTGGGACTTATTATAATTAGTCAAAGATGATACACATAGCTGGTCAGATACACTATTTTGCATAAACTGGCTAAATAGCGCCACTTGCCAAATCTGGAAAATGCGATATTGCAGCTGAAAGAGCTTTATAAGGCAGAGAGAAATGACTGTCTGAGTGTGATTTAGAATCAAACCTTTAGAAACACGTTTGAGGGGGCACGGTGGCACAGTTGGTAGTGCTGTCGCCTCACAGCTAGAAGGTCCTGGGTTCGATTCCCGCTCGGGGCGCTGTGGTTGCTGGTGGCGTGTTTCCTCCTCCGCGTCATTAGTGCCCATACCCGAGGCGGGGTTGGCGAAAGGGCCTTTCTGTGTGGAGTTTGCATGTTCTCCCCGTGTCCCCTAGGGTAGGTACCCTCACAAAAAACATGCAGTCATCCTGGTATCTAAACAGCCTCCCCCTGGCCAGCCAGGGTGCCTGATGGAGGGGAAAGGAACTGGTTGGAATAACGTGTTCCTTCCATGCCCCCTATCAGGTGTAAAGGAGCAACTTGGACACTCAGGCATGAAGGAAGCATGAGTTCAAGTCCGTTGCTCTCCCCATGTCCCCCATATATGGGGACTAGGTTGGCGGAGGGTGTGTAGAGCCCAGGATCACATTAGATAATTGACACAGTGGTGAAAAATGGGTTACAAAATCATGGGATGAAAATTATAAAAAAATAAAAAAAAAACACGTTTGAGGGACATGCACTATAATTTATCATAATAATAAAATCACACCCGTGTTTAGTGGGGGACGGCGCTCTTATCATCATACATCATCTCATTCTGGCCAATCAAAATGTGCGTCCTCACCTTTGTCTTCAATGTGTTTTATGGTTGTGTTTACACAAACACTCAAAGCTGGCCATTCATTGTCAATGGTATTCAATGTTTGTTTTGTGGTGGATGTACCAAACTATTATAACTAAAGTAGAACACTTGAAGAAACGTGTCGGATTCATACGCCGCACACATCAAGGCTTTTATTGGGTACGCCCTGAAATTACGATGCCCTTGATCACAGGGAATTGTGGGTATTTCTGATTCCGGTTTGTATAGTTTCCTACCTGATGACTACAAACCAGTGACTACAACATGACGTAAGTTACCATCCGCTCCCAAGGGGCCAGTGAGGCTTTCCAACGTTGAAGCACTGGGCCCTAGTGGTAAGAGGAGGGACTGCAGGCGGACCCATGGAAGTATGATTGGGAAACCCCATGCAGCTGGACTTTAACATTGAGCGCGTTTGCACTTCCGCACATTGGGCACCATGTTGGTGCCCAAATCGAAAAAAAGGCGGAAGTAGAAGGCTCTTCCGGGTGCTTCAAAACGCCACTGAGCAACTTCCACTGACATGAATAGCGGGGGGGGGGGGGGGGGGGGGGGGGGGCGGAGCTTCGCGCCAGATCAGTCTCTATCCTTTTAATACTCTATGCTACAAACCAGTGACTACAACATGACGTAAGTTACCATCGTCTCCCGACCGGATCATAAACCTGGTAAGGAATGCTTCCCAGGCTGCCCCATAAGGGTCCCTTTGGTTCTATGAGTACTTGTACACGTGCTGTGTTAAATGAAGTCTCTGAGAGCGTGGACTTGTATGCTGGACAAGCTCCCAAAAGCAACAATGAAGAAGCCAAAGTCTTTCTGAAGGAATACAAGGTCGGTTGCTTTCCTTTTGTCTCCAGAGCTCCGCCAAATGAGCTATAAATGACGCCCCACTTGTAAATTCAAAAGATGATCTCCACACGTCCCAAACTCTTCTCCCTTCTGGCCCCAAAACTGTGGAATGCACTCCCCGTTGCAATCAGAACTGCAGCATCACTCCCAATCTTCCGCCGTAGTCTGAAGACCCACCTTTTCAGACTCCATCATGGCCCATAGCACTTATCCTACCCCCTTAGATAGCACTTTCTAGACTTAGATAGCATTTGAAACAGACTTATAGCATGTCATGTAGACAGCACAATAATTGCATTGTATGTAGTCATAGCACATCATAGTACATATGCATAGCATAGTATAGTATATATGTATATTTAATATGTATAGTGTCATTATATAGATATGTTCTAGTTACGTTCTTAGCTTACGCATGTTTCTTGATAAATGCATTTTATATATGTGATGTATTCCCATACTTTTGTTCTTGCCTAATGTAAGTCGCTCTGGATTAAGAGCGTCTGCTAAATGCCTAAATTGTAAATTGTAAATATAAACGTAAACTTGTTTTATGTTCAAGCCTGTTGAACAGCGGCGTCTCGAGCGCCATCACTCAACAGCGCTGATTGGCATCAGCTTAGTTTTACCTTTCAGAAGCGTGTTGTTCAACAGTAGTTTAATTACCCAGGCCTGCATGGGAGCATACATAACCAGCAGGCCTGGTTATGTATGCTCACACATAGGCCTACGCGCACGCACGCACGCACGCACGCACGCACGCACGCACGCATGGCTGAGGGAAGTAGGGGTGCTGGGGGGGCTGTAGCACCCCCTCCCCCCAGGCACAGCCCCCCCTCGAACAGGAGAGAAAGAAAAAAAAAAGAGATTTAAATATGCTGTATCACAGTATTGGCACCTTATCCTGGTTAATTGCCTGTGTCAGTTCGTTCATATATAACTTGCGTGTGGAGAGGGAAAGTAAAGGCCACGTTTGCGCGTGAAAATGCGCGAAAATGCGCGTGCATGATGCGCGTGCACGCGCATTTTTAGGTACACGTTCAGCCCCTGCTAGTGTAAAGTACTTCCCGCGGGCCTGCACGCACGCACGCACGCACGCACACACAAACACACACGCACGCACGCACACACAAACACACACGCACACAAACACACAATAACAAACAAATTAGAGACAGTTCAATGACTCCGCTACTTTGTTCATCTTGTGAATTCAGTAAGAATACCTTTAAAATGGTGGATACATATTATACACTATATTACATACTGTATATGTTTTGTCAGTAAATGCTTGGAGAGGATGGACAGCACCACATCAGTATACTCTTGGCCCTCGTATGGACCACAATGGAAACAAGACCCCTGCTTGGAGCTTTTTGTGCTATGTCCTAAATAAAGTATTCAATCAATCGACACGGGAGCTCCTCAGGGCTGCGTGCTGAGCCCTATACACACACACACACACACACACACACACACACACACACACACACACACACACACACACACACACACACACAACTACATGTCTATGCTCTGTTCTGATATCATCACGAAAGAACTCATCGGGCAGTGCTATATCCACATGGAATGTGAAGGCAGTGACTGGGAGAGTTCAGCCAAGTGGTACATATAGTGGAGGGTCAAACACATACAGATACCCCATACTGGATCTGTTCACACTGCTATCATCATCAGGCAGATACTGAAAGGGAACAGATTACTGTCAGCTGGAGAACATGTACAGTAACATCCTTTTCTTTATATATAATTCTTTTTTATCCCACGATTTTGTAACCCATTTTTCACCCATGTGTCAATTATCTAATGTGATCCCATGGGCTCTACACACACCCTCCGCCAACCTGGGGAGAGCAACGGACTTGAACTCATGCTATGTACAGTAACATCCTGAGAGTTCAATGAAATTAACACTCATTCCCTGTTTCCCATCCCCCCCCCCCCCCTCTAGCTCAGTGAGGTCGATCTGACCCTGGACAATAATGGTCTAATGAAATTAGTGCTGTCTCTCTCTCTCTCTCCCTTTCTCTCTCTAGCTCTGTGTGTGTGTGTGTGTGTGTGTGTGTGCGTGCGTGCGTGCGTGCGTGCGTGCGTGCGTGCGTGCACGCACGGAGTGTAACTGCACTTAAAACAGACTAACAATAAAACAGGCTTTTGGGAAGTGGACAGGAAACCTTAAAAGCTTTGTTCCAAAACACAGCGAGGTTTACGGTGCCAAGAAGAGAAACCATCTCCTCCTCCCTCGGTCGTCTCTCTGTCTCTGCACCTGGCCTTTCCCTGCCGCGCTGCCAGCTGGACAGAACCCCACGGAGGAGACGGAAAATGGTATATGGCTGAAGTGAGGAGGTAGGAAGGAAGGTAGGAAGATATAAGGGAGTCTATACCAGCACGCCTCAGCCTAATTCGGTTGGTCCGGGCGGTGTGTCACAGGAACAGGGACAACAGTTGCAGAAGAAGGGATAGTAATAATGAATTGCATTTTTATAGAACTTTTCCAAGTGCTCAAATTTTTATTTTATTTTTATTTTTTGAAAATATTTTGGGGACCCACGGGTTGAGAACCCCTGCTATACACCACTGCTGCTACACAGGCAGGCAGGTCAGCCGGCCGGCCGACCACTGGCAAACATGCAGGGTCACTGGCACTTAAAACCTGGAGTTAACAATTAACAATTTATCCACTTAAACCCTATATACTTAGTTAAAAATTAACAACGTAACCGCTTAAACTCTATACTTAGTTGACCGGAGGCCCCGAGGCCCGGCCCCTCCTGTTGTGAGCTTGCAGACTGGTTCTTTTCGCCAGCTGTAAATGGTGCATTTTGTGCTTTTATCCAAGGCGCTTTACATACAGTAGCTTGTGCATTACATGCACCCATTCACACACATATTCATACATGCTCAAGGACACTTTGACACTAACTCTGGGGGAGCCCGGGATCGAACTTGGCTGCTCTACCGGCCACTCTCTACTGCCATGCAGTGACACCCAGCTGGTTGCCGAATACTGACGCTATAGGCTTTGAGTAACTGTGAACAAACTGAGAGAAGAAAAGTGGAGAGATCGACAGGCTCACCACAACACGTCCGTGTTGTCAGCTTGTATAGATCAGCTATTTTTCTAAAAGAAGTTTGACACATTTTGAAATGTTTTAGTGCTTTTACTTTGGCACGTTGATTTTGCTGTCCTGAGGGTATGCGTGGGACATCATCATCAAACCTGTGGGAACGCCTACTGAGTGGCAAAAAAATACTTTCTGGCCTTGACAGTCCATACATCCAAACTAGAGCTGGGACTCGATTAAAAAAATTAATCTAATTAATCAGAGGCTTTGTAGTTAATTAATCTCGATTAATCGCATTTTAATCGCATATCAATATTCAACCCGAGAACAGTGAGAAACCTTTTTTTTCAAATGTTTTTTGGTATCCCAGTGAATAGTGACTACGGGATTCCACTCATTTTCAACATTTTACTGTCATTAATATACCTTAGAGTTGTTGTGTGGATATAATAAGAAAGTCCCCCCCATTCTGTGTTGCCTAGAACTGGAGATCTGAAAAAAATCAGTAACATTATGAAGTAAATGCGTTAATTTTTTTAACGCGTTCATTTTTCTGTAGTTAATTAATCTCAATTAACGCGTTAAAGTCCCGGCCCTAATCCAAACATAAAAGTCCTATCTGATTGCACATTACGGCCGGGCTCCACCGGGCGCGTCAGCGTCGCGTCTCCGTCACCGTCAGGGAATGTTCCCTTTTTAATCAATGAAGGGTGGCTACACAGCCCACGTTGACGGAGACGCGACGCGTGCATTAAAATTGAACCGGTGCGTTTTTTGACGCGACGCGACGGAGACGCAACGCGTCCGGTGGAGCCCTGGCGTTAGACTACGTTGAAGTAACTTTGCCACTCACTTTGCCACTCGATTTGCCACTCACTTTATGCATGCGCATACATACATATGTTTACTCAAAGTCAAATTGACTGTATACAGTGTTGTCCCTGAACGCGTTCAATGAATGATCGTTCACGAACCCGTTCATATTTTGGCTGATTTATGCTTGGTCGTACGACGTGTTGCGTGCTGAAAATAGCGGATCTACAAGCTCACAACACGTCGTGTCTGCGACACGTGAGCTTGTAGATCAGCGAGATGTATTTTCAGCACGTGGAAATATGCAAGTTTTGCCTGCATATTTCCATATGAAAGCATACATAAAAGCATATCAGCTTCATGGGGCTTCATTTTCACATGGCCCATATGAAGACAGAGGCAAAGTGGAAGAGTTGTCCCCTAAACATTGTGGGCACTTCAAAATGTAAAATAATAATAATTATAAGGAATTAATTTGTATAATGGTAATGGACATACAGTAATTGTAAAAGTTGTCACTTTATTAATCCCAAAGTGATGGTTTGGACTTTATTCCCAATAGGAATAAAGTCTGTAGTTCTATATGGCTATGGGCTGTGGCAATAATTTTGACAATAGCTCGCAGCAATGTACTGGGAAAATAAATGAAAAATTAAGAAAAGAAGATAACTAAAAATCATTTTCATCCAGCTTTTGGTGTGTGTCCACAAACCTTATCCTACACAAACATTACATTCCCCTTGACAATGAATGGAGAATTTTACGTCAATAGTGTCTGAAAATATACTTAGTGTCTATTTTACATCATAGTGATGTACGATGATAAGAGCCCCTCACTTATCACGGGTGTGATGTTTTATTACATTTGTGAACTGTGAACTGAGCTATAGTTCATGTAGAAGGTGAACTTTCCCAACACTGACTGTAGAGTCGTTGTACATTGTGGAATTGCTAAAATGACTTAAGTAAGGAAACACAGGACAGGACAGCACAGCGAGCGACAGTACAGCCAGGACAGACAGACATGGGGACATAATATGAAAGACACATGGAGACGTAAAAGACATGGAGACAGAGGCAAAAGGCAAGGAGACAGAGATAAAGACATGGAGACAAAGGTAAAAGACATGGAGAGTATAGGTAAAAGACAGAGACAGAGGTAAAAGACATGGAGAGTATAGGTAAAAGACATAGAGACAGAGGTAAAAGACATGGAGAGTATAGGTAAAAGACATGGAGAGTATAGGTAAAAGACATGGAGAGTATAGGTAAAAGACATGGAGACAAAGGTAAAATACATGGAGAGTATAGGTAAAAGACATAGAGACAGAGGTAAAAGACATGGAGAGTATAGGTAAAAGACATAGAGACAGAGGTAAAATACATGGAGAGTATAGGTAAAAGACATAGAGACAGAGGTAAAAGACATAGGGGCGGCGGTGCCTCAGGGGTAGAGTTTTCAGATGGTAACCGCAAGGTCGCCAGTTCGAACCCGGGCTCCCCCAGAGTTAGTGTCGAAGTGTCCTTGAGCAAGATACTGAACCCCTAATTGCTCCTGATGTGCTGGTTGGTACCTTGCATGGTTTCCGCCGCCATCAGTGTGCGAATGGGTGAATATAATGCATCTATGTAAAGCGCCTTGGATAAAGGTGCTATATAAATGCACCATTTACATAGAGACAGAGGTAAAAGACATAGAGACAGAGGTAAAAGGAAAGCAGCCAAATCTCTGCGTGAGAACGGAGGAATGAGAGCAGGCAGCTCCAGCTATATGAGTCATCATCATGAATATTGGCTTGTTATCTCAAGCTTTCCTAAGAGCCGACCCGAGCTGTTAAACCCAATGAAAAGCACACTGCATCACATTATCAGCTTCAGTCTTCACATGTTTGGGTCCAAATTATATGATTTGCTAATTACAGCTCTAATTTGGGTGTATCAAAGGGGGGGGGGGGATTCCGTCTTTTTGAGCTAAATGCAATAATCCATATTCAAAGGATGCACACATGAGCCCCATTTAGGATCAATTACGGCAAAAAACATGGGTTAGATGATGGTAAACATTGCTTGATGTTTTTTTGTATTTTTTGCAATTTGCAGTGGTGGAAAGTAAGTACATTTACTTAGAGTACAATGTTGAGGTATTTGTACTCGCCAATTTCCAATTTCCAATACTTTTACTTCTACTCCATTTCGGATTCAAATAATATTGTACTTTTACTCCACTACATTTATTTGAAAACTTTAGTTGCTATAGTTACTTTGTAGATTTTTATTATTATTACAAAACATACATTATAACCACTTCAGCCCTATATACATTTCGACCATTTGAAAATAGCAGATCTACAAGCTTACAATGTGTCGCATTGCCGCAAACTTGAAATTGGGCATTCTGCATAATGAGTACTTTCTACTTTCTGCAAATACTTTTGCACTTTTACTCAAGCAAATGTTGAATTCCGAACTTTTACTTGTAACAGAGTACTTCTACCTTGCAGTATGTATGTAATGTGATACTTTTACATAAGTAAAACATGTACTTCTTCCACCCCTGGTAATTTGGAGACTCCCAGCTTCTTCCCCGTGTAGCGTGCTCCACTCCAAGAGAGACTAAATACTCCGCTGACTCCACAGAATCTACTGCTGCTGATTGATGTTCATCATCGCAACCATAATTATACCATGACTGTCTTCAGCATGACTCCACAAACAAGTCGGTCTGTCTGTCTGTCTGTCTTCATGCTGTTTTTATTTTTCAGTCTTGTAACTACAGTGCGTGGTGCAATGGAAGATGTACAGAGAGATAGAGTGGACTTGTCATCGTCGAAGCTTTTTGCTCACACGAAATACGCAACGGCAAATAACAGTTTATATAACAGTGGCGCTACCAACAGTGGTGCTACAGTGGTGTGTGTCTGTGTGCGTGCGTGCGTGCGTGCGTGTCTAAAATCAAGACGGGGGGAACAGTAACTTATGTGAACAAATAATAGCAATTTTGTCACATAACTCAAACTGTCAACGGCAGCCAACACACAAAAGACTATACAGTACATTCATTATTTGCCAAAAACAGCCGATAGGCAAGCTGCACACACGCTGTGAGCTATTATATCTGCCGTTTTCTGATGAAGTTTAAATCAGGCCAAATGGCATCTACCTACAGTAGGCTATTAGCTGTCTTCTTCTTCTTCACTTATACAGTATCTATATATATGTAATTTACATAGCATGTTATGTAGACAGATGCAAGGTCATTATTGAACTGGCATTCTATAGTGTTTATATCGTTTCAATGTACGGGATATTCTACTTTACGGTTCTTGGTTTAGTTATGATCCTATAGATGACTATTTATATGCACTTGAAGCCAAGGATACCCATACAAATTAGAATGTCTCAAAAATGTCCACCTTTTGTAGATTTCTTTTTGAAATAGCCAGATCTGCCTAAATTGGTTTAAAGTGCTAATGCGGCCCGCCGTTGCTTCTTTTGGGCTTGTTTTCATAGTCCATGGTTGCTTATTATTTGTCTCTCCAAATCTGGCAACACAATCTGTGCAGCAAAAGGACCCAGTGACCATGTCAATAGAATCCCGTAGGCCAGTCATTCTCAATGGACATCAAGGTGAAATGAATAAGCAATAATCCACATTGGGGAACCCCGCTGAAGATAACATTTCCTCGACATAGACTGTAAACTATTGCAGATGTACTGTAATATTATGAAATCCTGAATCCTAACTTTCACAGCCTCCCCAGGAGCATTGTGCTTAGTGTTTATTCAGGAAACCAAATGAGGGAATGCTGCAATTGGCCAATAATCTATCCATCATCAAAACAGGCAGATATTATAGTGGATTGGAATGAAATATCATGTCTTAACCGGCCACGAATGTCCCCTATAACCTCATATCAGTCTTAACCGGCCACGTAAGTCCCCTAACCTCATATCAGTCTTAACCGGCCACGTAAGTCCCCTATAACCTCCTATCAGTCTTAACCGGCCACATAAGTCCCCTAACCTCATATCAGTCTTAACCGACCACTTAAGTCCCCTAACCTCATATCAGTCTTAACCGGCCACGTAACTCCCCTAACCTCATATCAGTCTTAATCGGCCACGTAAGTCCCCTAACCTCATATCAGTCTTAACCGGCCACATACGGTATGTCCCCTAACCTCGTATCAGTCTTAACTGGCCACGTAAGTCCCCTAACCTCATATCAGTCTTAACTGGCCACGTAAGTCCCCTAACCTCATATCAGTCTTAACCGGCCACGTAAGTCCCTTAACCTCATATCAGTCTTAACCGGCCACGTAAGTCCCCTAACCTCATATCAGTCTTAACCGGCCACATACGGTATGTCCCCTAACCTCATATCAGTCTTAACCGGCCACGTAAGTCCCCTAACCTCATATCAGTCTTAACCGACCACTTAAGTCCCCTAACCTCATATCAGTCTTAACCGGCCACGTAACTCCCCTAACCTCATATCAGTCTTAATCGGCCACGTAAGTCCCCTAACCTCATATCAGTCTTAACCGGCCACATACGGTATGTCCCCTAACCTCGTATCAGTCTTAACTGGCCACGTAAGTCCCCTAACCTCATATCAGTCTTAACTGGCCACGTAAGTCCCCTAACCTCATATCAGTCTTAACCGGCCACGTAAGTCCCTTAACCTCATATCAGTCTTAACCGGCCACGTAAGTCCCCTAACCTCATATCAGTCTTAACCGGCCACATACGGTATGTCCCCTAACCTCATATCAGTCTTAACCGGCCACGTAAGTCCCCTAACCTCATATCAGTCTTAACCGGCCACGTAAGTCCCCTAACCTCATATCAGTCTTAACCGGCCACGTACAATAAGTCCCCTAACCTCATATCAGTCTTAACCGGCCATGTAAGTCCCCTAACCTCATATCAGTCTTAACCGGCCACGTAAGTCCCCTAACCTCATATCAGTCTTAACCGGCCATGTAAGTCCCCTAACCTCATATCAGTCTTAACCGGCCACGTAAGTCCCCTAACCTCATATCAGTCTTAACCGGCCACGTAAGTCCCCTAACCTCATATCAGTCTTAACCGGCCACGTACAATAAGTCCCCTAACCTCATATCAGTCTTAACCGGCCACGTACAATAAGTCCCCTAACCTCATATCAGTCTTAACCGGCCACGTAAGTCAGTTTCATGATGTTTTCGCTTCGGTGGCAGTCATTTCACCTCCGTGTTTCCTAATCGTAGCCAGTAGGCTGAAGTATGCCTGCCTGCCTGCCTCCCTGCCTGCCTGTCTGCCTGTCTGGAGTTAATCTCGTAAAGCACCAGAGCGATCAGCAACAGACTGGATATGCACTCTGACAGTAGGCCACAGAAGTACCTCCGCACATGTGTTTTACATTATTCTCTTTGGAATATTATTGTACTTTCATTTGATAATGACAGTCAACAGGGAATGTGCCTTGGCCATAATCTGAAGTCATAATGTCATGTATACGTCTTGCCTTCATGGCTATATATAAAGTATATATCAGTGGTTCTGTGAATATATTTTTTAACGCAAGTGCTCTGTTTTTCTGCTTGTCCGCAGGGGTTACGCAGCCCTTCGCCTCACCATCAGAGGGAAATAAAATCGTAAATACGGAACTCCCCGCTTGACGAACAAATTGTCGGTGCAGCCACCTAGCTCCTTCCGTTCCGCTCTGCTCGCGGTGTGGTTCCCTTCCGTATCCAATGTAGTCCGGCCCTGATTCTGAGGGTCCTTCATTGAAATTATGTTGTTTTTTTGTGCTGCTGTAGATGAGCGTCTTTGAATAATGGAGAAAAGTGCTATATATTATAACTAGAATGTATACACACCCCGCGCCAACGGCTGGGACACTACGGACACACCCCGCGCCAACGGCTGGGACACTACGGACACTTGAGTTGCACTTGCATCCACGCAAAACCTGGGAGACTTGTAGGTGCACACCCATGCTGGGGGCACACCCAGTGCAAAGCCTGGGAGACTGTAGGTGCACACCCAGTGCAAAGCCTGGGAGACTTGTGTAGGTGCACACCCATGCTGGGGGCACACCAGGGGAAAGCCTGGGAGACTTGTGTAGGTGCACACCCATGCTGGGGGCACACCCAGTGCAAAGCCTGGGAGACTGGTGCACACCCCGTGCAAAAGCCTATATGGGAGAATAGGGTGCACACCCTGGTCAAAATGGGAGAATAGGGTGCACCCTGTGTGAGCTATAGGGTTAGCAGTCAGGGAAACCCTCCATTGTTTTGCTTTGGGGGTCCATGGTGCGTGCGCAGGCACGTGCACACATAGACATCAAAGGGGGATTCTGCCCCTGCCCTTTTACCCGTCTGTAAAACAACTGCCCTCTCCAGACCATGAATGCAGCATTTACTATGGTGAAAGAAATGCAAATGCCCATCCTCCTTTCCATGCCATGCCCGAGAATTGCTTTTTTCGGAACTCTCCTGATCTTGAACGCAGCATTTTGCATTGAAAGAATTTGTTCAGAAATCCATGTCATCACCGCATATCCAGTAACCAACGAGTGCGGGGTCGCGCCCGGAAAATAGCTGATCTACAAGCTCTCAACGCGTCGCAGCGCGACGCGTTGAGAGCTTGTAGATCGGCTATTTTCTTCTAAAGGTGCCCTCTTACGGAATTTCAGCCCCTGCCTCTGTGACACCCTCTGCACGTGCGTGTGTGGATGATGGACGATGGACACATAGGCAGCAAACTGTCCAGACATTGCTGATTCATTATGCCTCACTGATTGTTATGAGGGGAGCTATATCACGCCACACTATTCCCTCCTGAACTTCAGCTGTCCCAACTCGATTCAAACATTTCTTTTTTCACGTTTAGTCTAAAGCCCAAACCGGACCATATGGTTCATGATTTTATTTCCGATGCTTGTATTGTTGTCTTGCTTGAGTTGAATTATACATCATTTTTACTTTAATTCCCTGTTTTGTTTAGCTTGTTTTGTATTTTTCACATATGTAAAGCACTTCATGAGATCTCTCTGTGGGAGGTGCTACAATGTACTTACTTACCAATACAACTACAGTCGCAAGTCCTTTCAACAAAACAGTTGAAAGGACTGGTAAGACCCAACGATGCTTCTCGGTAACATTTTTATTTTAATTAATCACTTAATTATTATTTATTTTTTTCTATTCTTTTTTCACCTAAACATCATCATTGATGTTCATTGTTTAGTCTTGCAATGCCATTGGTCATGATATTTGCATATAAATACCCCCCACAGAGGCACAGATTTACACAACTTCAAAATCTCTGGACTCAATTTCTAATCAAAATTGACCTATGACCTTTAATCTTTAACCCTGATAAAAGTAACTAAAATGCATGTAATACATATATTTGTGTGATCATTAGAATGTCTAGAACATGTATCATGTATTATTGTGAAAGATATCCACCGAATGTAAATTATTAATTTATTATTATTATTTTAATAATTATTATTAATGTGCATAACATTTTCATTAAACTTCTTTTTTTTTTTACATATTTTTTTAACATAAGTCCTAGTAGTACAAAGTAGTAGTAAGGTTGAAATCTCTTTTTTGCAAGTAGAAATGTATCCGGGACATGCGGAAACAACGGTCGGACATGCGGTCGAACATGCCCTGCTCCGTGCTTGCGGTTAGGGTTACGTTAGGGTTTGAGGTAGGTTGTCGGTCCAATGACAGTATGTCTAAACTAAAGCCAGTACACACTCGCCATCGGTGAAAATGGTTGCAAGTAGTTGCATGGCGAATCATTGGTGCCGATTGGGCTTTAAGGCCAGTCCACACCACTGCAACAGTCTCTAAAACGTTGCATTGTTGTGGACTAATGGATGTGTACAGTAGCTGAAACACTGGAGTGTTAAAAATAGCTAACGTGAATGGCTGTATAATCTATGAATTGTTCAGAGAAATGTCCGTGGAGGTCGAGTAGGATAGTGTTTAAGTTGTTTGATGAATATCTACTCCAAACTAGTTTATTTTAAAGTCTCCAAATTGCAGAGGGACTCCCGCTGTAGGCTTGTTCTCACACACACACACACACGCGCATGCCATGCACGCATGTACACACACACGCGCACGCACGCACACACGCATGTTCACACGCACGCACGCACGCGCACACGCACACACACACACACACACACTGTAGATGCTGTGATGATAATTCTGATTAACACATCATCACTTGCGTACGCACAGACGCATCTAGGCACAAATGTATATATACATGTGCCCATGTCACGTGAAAGGTTAGACACAAATAATTGTTTAAGACACACGTGTAGAGGCTGTGATGAGAATACTGATAAATCCAACACCCTGCATATCTTGAGAACCGTCCAACAAATTGAGTCAAAACTTGAGATGCGTATTGCCTGCCGGCTGTCGGGTCTGTGTCCCTTTTATGCCCATGTATGGAGACCCCTGATGGGACGTCATCGAAAATGTTCCCCCCCCATTTTAGCCGACGTGACCGGAAATCTTAAAACGTGAATAACTCTTGATCTAATTCATTCCGTGCAATTCTAAGCAAAGATTATGCTGTGTTAGACGGCCCATCGCGGTCCTGTTGCTAGTCGCGTTAGAATAAATTGCTACATCAAGCTACTTCAGCTACATCCTAGCACCTGGTCCGTCGCTAAATGTGCTCCGCTGCTATAAATCGCTGGGCGCTCTGATTTAATGGATTAACCCATTCAGGCCTGACGTCGAAATAAAAATAAATGTTCGCTCTGAAAGAATATATATTCAAAGATTTGCCGCATTTTTACGATTTTTCAAAAATAGCAGACCTACAAGTTCATAGCGCGCCACTCGGTGGCGCGCTATGAGCTTGTAGATCTGCTATTTTTCAATAGCTAAAGTATAACATAATGCTTAGTTAAAACACCAAAAGGGGTTCCCGCCCAGAATGGGTTTAAAGCTATAATATGACACACATGCGTCCTCAGGTCTAAATGGGTTAAATAACCCCGGGCGTTCGGGGTGTTAATTAGTATCATCGGTAACACCTGTGAAGGAAGTCGGAAGAGTCCCGGAAGTAGGACGAGTCATTTCCAAAATGGCGTATGTGCATATAAAGAGCCTATTGTACGTTAGATACAACGGGTATTGCATAAGTGGAGGGGCAGGTGTTCCCAACGGGTATCACCCTAACCCAGGCCCTACACACGCATGCCGTTTATTTAAGTTTCGATGCAAGGTCTTTCTAGCCTGGTAAACCCCTCCCCCTTTTTACCAGCTGCTATGCTATAGAGCGTCACAGTCCCGCCCCTTTCATGACGACAATTATTTCACCACGGGATTGCGCTGTTTGCGTGCAGCAGCAGACAGACAAGTGTGTGTGTGCGTGCGTGCGTGCATGCGTGTGTCATATTTCCAAGGGCTGTGCTTTAATTTAATTGATTTAATCAATTTGGGCTTGTTTTCATTCTACCATGAATGAAATTAAAAGGGGGAGTGGTTTGGTTTACCAGGCTAATAGGCTATAGAGCACCGAAGTCCTGACGTCACTGCCCTCTACTACCAGTAGAGGGCAGTGAGCGCAAAGGTTCCTGTATGTTTTTATAAGCATTGTACTCTCCATAGGGGGATTTTAGATCACCTCATATAAGAACTGTGTTTGAAAAATAAACCGATCACCCCGGCCTTTTCACTCATATGGATATGAAGCATCGACTGAAGGTGGAAATGTACAAATATACCCAAAGAGTAACAAAATAAGCGTTAGAAACGAGCCAAACAACCCAGAGACTACATTTCCGGGTAGGCTGCTTCTGCCCGCAGCCCGTCGCACAACAGAAACTGAACGTTAATTACGTTTATTTTTATTTTTATTTTATTGATATATAATGTATCGTGGTTAGTACGAGTCGAGTCACCACCAGCTGAGCTTACGTCAACGAGGAATCTCAGGAACGCAATATGTTGACAGCTGGGCGTGACGTATATGCTCAGCGACATTGCATTCATATGTAGTTTCAAGGCTTTTGCGGTCACATTAATTCCATTTTCTCTAGAAACTGGCTGTATCAAATATGAATGGACATCATTAACGACGCACAGCCACTCCCCTGACAGAAACGCAGAGGTGGTCGGTTTATTTTTCAAACACAGTTCTTATATGAAGCGACCTAAAATCGCCGTTTGGGGATCTCAATGCAAATAAACAAATACATGAACCTGGAGATTGACGACCTCTACTGAAAGTGACGTCAGACTTCGGAGCTCCATTGTCTTTCTTCTTGGCCTGCTACAGTATTATGCTCATGATAAAAACAGTTCCCGGCGGCGCGGTGTGAATGTCACAGATTAATAAAAATTGTGAGCGAGCATTGGCTTAGCTCAAAGTTCAAACTAACATTGTAGAGTGGAGGTCTCATCCTGGCCTGCATGGGGATATCATTCTGCTAAGATGTGGCCAGAGAAAACTCTGGCCCGGGGCCCCAATTAAGGAACAGCTGGGGGAATCACTGAGTCACCAGCTGTAGTTGCATGCGCGCGCACACACACGCGCACAAATATATCAACAAAACGTTGCTTTCCCCCCTCATCCTTTCGTCAACAATGCGTGTGTGTGTGTGCGTGCATGCGTGCGTGCGTGTCTAGACATGTGACCTACCTAACCCAGACTGCTGTCCATACAGCCCGAGGGGAGAGAGAGACACAGACAGACAGACAGACAGACAGACAGACAGACAGACAGACAGACAGACAGACAGACCACCCCCACAGAAGGAATGTGCTGCTCAGCCTCACAGAGGAGTGACTCAGCCCCTCTGGATGGTGCGGTTGACCGGGACCAGCTGAGTCAAATATATACTAATTAAGAACGGATAGGACGTTGATGGGGAGTAAGGGGCCATGTCAACACAAAGCATTTTTGATCCTATACACATGGGGGGGGGTCATAAGTTTCCAGTCCGACAGGCACTTAGTTCGACAACGCCGTCGCTCCCGACATGCGAGGCCGGTTACAACTGACCTGTGGCCCGGGTTAAAACTCACCCGTGGCTTCCTGTGAGGTTGGATTTAGGGTTTGTGTTTTGGGTGTTGGAATTATGCCTGTCGTACGAACGCATATGGTTGTGTAGGGCAGTGGTTCTTAACCTTCTCAGGCTGTGACCCCCCCCCCCCCCCCCCCCTCCCCTAAAATAATCATATTTTAACTGGGTACACCCCATCCTGATAAGCGCTGCGAGGCGTTGTGAATGTAGGTCGTCTATTGTCACAAATGTTGCCTCTTAAATTATTTGACAATTTGGCAAATGTTTGATCACTTTTTATATAGTATATAGTTTGTTTTGATGCAGTTGTAACAATCGCCCTCTTCACAGCAAGGCAAAATATTAACTAAGGAATAAATAAGCGGGACCGTAGGGTTAACTCTTAACACTTTATAGGGATACTCAAACGTTGTAATTGACTTAGTCACAGGTAAACAGTGCACATCATCATGACGTCTTTCCCTGTCTCTGTCCCTACTAAATAACAAACAAACAAGAAAACAAACTCAAACCAACAGTCAATGATTACATTCAAACCCCCCTCCCACTCCAAACCAGTCCCAAAGTCAGCGGAACGCAACTGCGCTTCGAACTAAACAATTAATAAAGACCGCATCCGTCCTCCTCTTCCAACGAGGCGCGCGCACGCGAGAGTCTGTATAACAGTTCAATCCAACGCAATGAACGACACGCGTGGGGTACCCCTTAGTATTTATAATCCTTCAAGAACACTTTGGAATGATCTCACCGGTCACAGCAGCTCTGTTAGCCTCCAACCGCCGGCAGATATAGATTCCAACGTCGACCCCCGACGGCAGCAACAAGCGCGATGCTTTACCCGACGGGCACGACTGTTCTCCAAATTATTACGGCTGCAGATAAATGCGTTTAAGCTTTACTAACGGTTCAAACGCTATCTGGCGCCTGGAGCTCCTCTTCTCCTCCGTGCAGGCCTACACCCTGTTTGTTTGGGAGATCTCTCCCGTGTGTCACTTCCTACCTAAGTAAACTTGGGTGGTGGCATCAATCACTGACACCTGTCAATCACCCTTGTACCAGCCCCGTTACCTTTCATATATGAATAAGAAAGAATAAGACTCTCACAACCCACATATTACATAGCTCTCGACAATAAATAACATGTACAGAAAATAAAGCAGAACAACATTAATAATGTGCTTTTGTCACAGTCCCCCCCCCCCCCCCCAGCTGGAAGCTAATTCTCCAAGTCCTCCCAAAGGAGGGTTTGAGGCTGACCACATTAAACAGTTCCGCTTTAACAATCTTTCTGTTCCATTAGGTAAATTCCAGGGCCTATCTGACTCGTCTTATAACTGAACCTGACCACTTCGGGGGCACTAGCTTTGACGAGTATGCAGATGCTTTTGGGAGTGGAGAAGTTCTCGCCCAGTCCAAAGTGTCTGGCTGGAACTGCGCATTGTTCCGCCAGGTTTCATACTTGGCTTTTCTGGCCTGAGATCCCCCCACCCCTCGTTGAACTTCTCTGACCATGGCCCACCTGGTGCTGTAGTCAATGGTGACCTGCAGCATCGTGTTTCTTCTCCCGCATCTCGAGACCGGCCCCGTCGGGTCGATCACAAGGACAGGTGGTGCCTGGTCAACTTGAGTGGGCTGCAACCTACCGGTTGGCTCGCTGTTCTCTGGCCTGCCCCGCTGACACACGTGACATCTGGCGATGTACTCCCACACGTCTCTGCGGATCGTTGGCCACCAGGACACCTCAAGGATCCGGAGAAGAGTCCTCAGCCGACCAGGATGACCACTAGTCCGACAGTCATGGAACTGTTCCAGGAAAGGATGGGTCAGGTCTTCCGGTACCACCACCTGGTACTTCCGTCTAGAGCCGTTGGTCGACCGCCTACGATACAGGATTCCCTGGATCTCCTCATAGCCCATGCGGCCCGTTCGCTGGTCGGACGGGTCCAGATCTTCCCGTAGACGGATGAGTTTAGGATCCGCACGTTGAACCTCCTTTAGGCCTTCCAGGGTTAACCCTGACGGCCACCTCTGGATCAGGCATTCCACCTCAGGTGGGACACCTCGACCCCGGGACCCTGGAGTGGCACCACCACCACCTCTCGATGGCGGAAACTCACCCTTGACCTGCTGCACCAGTTTGACGTCCGCGTGTGCCAACTGAGCCCCCTTCCTCGTCTCCTTTTTGAGTCCTTTGTTACCGCCTTGTCTATTAGCCTTCTTGGTGCTGGAGGGACGGCCATGGGAGTCCAGATGGTAGGGAGCGCTGGTGGGACAACCGTGAGGGTTAGGCAGAGTGTTGGACCCTAGGTGTGATGCACTGGCTCTTTTTATTTTCAACGCTTCACTGTTCCATTTCTCGTCAATCCTCATAAAACAGTTTTTCTGTACCTGCTCTACTGAGTTCTTGACGAGAATCTCCATTTCTGCCATTCCGCGATCCACGTACCCTCTTAGGACTTCTTCCCTATTAAACGTACTCTCCATGGACATCTCGAACTCACCCTGCACACACTGCACCTGGTTTTTGAGGATTTGCAGCTCCTTCCTAATTAAGGCCAGCTCCACAGTAATAGTAGTGCCCTCACTTCTCTCCATGTTTTTTTTTTTTTGCAGTGTATATTTCTTGTTTGGTCTTGGCTTTTTTTTTTACAGTGTACTATTTTACCCTTTTTACAACAATTACCAAATCAAGTTATCCCCATATTGTTTTAACCCGCAGTTCCCCGTATGGGCCACCACCTGTAACACTCGCCCTCTTCACAGCAAGGCAAAATATTAACTAAGGAATAAATAAGCGGGACCGTAGGGTTAACTCTTAACACTTTATAGGGATACTCAAACGTTGTAATTGACTTAGTCACAGGTAAACAGTGCACATCATCATGACGTCTTTCCCTGTCTCTGTCCCTACTAAATAACAAACAAACAAGAAAACAAACTCAAACCAACAGTCAATGATTACATTCAAACCCCCCTCCCACTCCAAACCAGTCCCAAAGTCAGCGGAACGCAACTGCGCTTCGAACTAAACAATTAATAAAGACCGCATCCGTCCTCCTCTTCCAACGAGGCGCGCGCACGCGAGAGTCTGTATAACAGTTCAATCCAACGCAATGAACGACACGCGTGGGGTACCCCTTAGTATTTATAATCCTTCAAGAACACTTTGGAATGATCTCACCGGTCACAGCAGCTCTGTTAGCCTCCAACCGCCGGCAGATATAGATTCCAACGTCGACCCCCGACGGCAGCAACAAGCGCGATGCTTTACCCGACGGGCACGACTGTTCTCCAAATTATTACGGCTGCAGATAAATGCGCTTAAGCTTTACTAACGGTTCAAACGCTATCTGGCGCCTGGAGCTCCTCTTCTCCTCCGTGCAGGCCTACACCCTGTTTGTTTGGGAGATCTCTCCCGTGTGTCACTTCCTACCTAAGTAAACTTGGGTGGTGGCATCAATCACTGACACCTGTCAATCACCCTTGTACCAGCCCCGTTACCTTTCATATATGAATAAGAAAGAATAAGACTCTCACAACCCACATATTACATAGCTCTCGACAATAAATAACATGTACAGAAAATAAAGCAGAACAACATTAATAATGTGCTTTTGTCACAGTCCCCCCCCCCCCCCCAGCTGGAAGCTAATTCTCCAAGTCCTCCCAAAGGAGGGTTTGAGGCTGACCACATTAAACAGTTCCGCTTTAACAATCTTTCTGTTCCATTAGGTAAATTCCAGGGCCTATCTGACTCGTCTTATAACTGAACCTGACCACTTCGGGGGCACTAGCTTTGACGAGTATGCAGATGCTTTTGGGAGTGGAGAAGTTCTCGCCCAGTCCAAAGTGTCTGGCTGGAACTGCGCATTGTTCCGCCAGGTTTCATACTTGGCTTTTCTGGCCTGAGATCCCCCCACCCCTCGTTGAACTTCTCTGACCATGGCCCACCTGGTGCTGTAGTCAATGGTGACCTGCAGCATCGTGTTTCTTCTCCCGCATCTCGAGACCGGCCCCGTCGGGTCGATCACAAGGACAGGTGGTGCCTGGTCAACTTGAGTGGGCTGCAACCTACCGGTTGGCTCGCTGTTCTCTGGCCTGCCCCGCTGACACACGTGACATCTGGCGATGTACTCCCACACGTCTCTGCGGATCGTTGGCCACCAGGACACCTCAAGGATCCGGAGAAGAGTCCTCAGCCGACCAGGATGACCACTAGTCCGACAGTCATGGAACTGTTCCAGGAAAGGATGGGTCAGGTCTTCCGGTACCACCACCTGGTACTTCCGTCTAGAGCCGTTGGTCGACCGCCTACGATACAGGATTCCCTGGATCTCCTCATAGCCCATGCGGCCCGTTCGCTGGTCGGACGGGTCCAGATCTTCCCGTAGACGGATGAGTTTAGGATCCGCACGTTGAACCTCCTTTAGGCCTTCCAGGGTTAACCCTGACGGCCACCTCTGGATCAGGCATTCCACCTCAGGTGGGACACCTCGACCCCGGGACCCTGGAGTGGCACCACCACCACCTCTCGATGGCGGAAACTCACCCTTGACCTGCTGCACCAGTTTGACGTCCGCGTGTGCCAACTGAGCCCCCTTCCTCGTCTCCTTTTTGAGTCCTTTGTTACCGCCTTGTCTATTAGCCTTCTTGGTGCTGGAGGGACGGCCATGGGAGTCCAGATGGTAGGGAGCGCTGGTGGGACAACCGTGAGGGTTAGGCAGAGTGTTGGACCCTAGGTGTGATGCACTGGCTCTTTTTATTTTCAACGCTTCACTGTTCCATTTCTCGTCAATCCTCATAAAACAGTTTTTCTGTACCTGCTCTACTGAGTTCTTGACGAGAATCTCCATTTCTGCCATTCCGCGATCCACGTACCCTCTTAGGACTTCTTCCCTATTAAACGTACTCTCCATGGACATCTCGAACTCACCCTGCACACACTGCACCTGGTTTTTGAGGATTTGCAGCTCCTTCCTAATTAAGGCCAGCTCCACAGTAATAGTAGTGCCCTCACTTCTCTCCATGTTTTTTTTTTTTTGCAGTGTATATTTCTTGTTTGGTCTTGGCTTTTTTTTTTACAGTGTACTATTTTACCCTTTTTACAACAATTACCAAATCAAGTTATCCCCATATTGTTTTAACCCGCAGTTCCCCGTATGGGCCACCACCTGTAACACTCGCCCTCTTCACAGCAAGGCAAAATATTAACTAAGGAATAAATAAGCGGGACCGTAGGGTTAACGCTTAACACTTTATAGGGATACTCAAACGTTGTAATTGACTTAGTCACAGGTAAACAGTGCACATCATCATGACGTCTTTCCCTGTCTCTGTCCCTACTAAATAACAAACAAACAAGAAAACAAACTCAAACCAACAGTCAATGATTACATTCAAACCCCCCTCCCACTCCAAACCAGTCCCAAAGTCAGCGGAACGCAACTGCGCTTCGAACTAAACAATTAATAAAGACCGCATCCGTCCTCCTCTTCCAACGAGGCGCGCGCACGCGAGAGTCTGTATAACAGTTCAATCCAACGCAATGAACGACACGCGTGGGGTACCCCTTAGTATTTATAATCCTTCAAGAACACTTTGGAATGATCTCACCGGTCACAGCAGCTCTGTTAGCCTCCAACCGCCGGCAGATATAGATTCCAACGTCGACCCCCGACGGCAGCAACAAGCGCGATGCTTTACCCGACGGGCACGACTGTTCTCCAAATTATTACGGCTGCAGATAAATGCGTTTAAGCTTTACTAACGGTTCAAACGCTATCTGGCGCCTGGAGCTCCTCTTCTCCTCCGTGCAGGCCTACACCCTGTTTGTTTGGGAGATCTCTCCCGTGTGTCACTTCCTACCTAAGTAAACTTGGGTGGTGGCATCAATCACTGACACCTGTCAATCACCCTTGTACCAGCCCCGTTACCTTTCATATATGAATAAGAAAGAATAAGACTCTCACAACCCACATATTACATAGCTCTCGACAATAAATAACATGTACAGAAAATAAAGCAGAACAACATTAATAATGTGCTTTTGTCACACAGTAATGGTCTGTTTCTTAGACCATAAGGGTTAGGGCCAACCCTAACCCTTATTTAGGTCTTAACAGTCCTTAGAACGTCACTTTACTGTCAGACCCACAGGTTGAGAACCATTGCTGTAAAGGGTTCGGGAGGAAGTGGATCCAACATTGGAACCGGCATTGGTTCCATCACATTTGGAACCGGTTTTGTCCCCGGTTTGTCAGGGCTGGTATATGTGGACTTCACGTCTGATATACAATTATTATTATTCTCAAAGGGAATCGTTAAAGATGGAGTGCCGTGATTTTTGTATTGTATATGTGTCTATGGGGTTAACATTACTCCTTAAACTGAGACTTAAGAAAATATTTTTTCTTTATTTTATCATGCTCATAAAGTGCTCTGTGCTCAAAGTGCAATTAAAAAGCAAACCTTTCGGTCCTAGGACCTTCGTCAGTGCTTCTATTTTCTATAGGGTGAGCGAGTCTTTTTCTGTCAAAGTTTCCCTTATGTTTTTGAGACCACCGCTACCGTAGTCAAGTCTGGAAAAAAAGAAAAAAAGGACGAAGAAAGGCGCAACAGTTTTCTCAGTGCGTTAACATTACTCCCCCAGGTATGGTTATAATATTTAAATATGTCTTCCCTGTGTATTTTTTGGTTTCGTCCTGACAGCTGAAAGCCTTTGAGTCAAAAGGCCCAATCGAAATACACCAATTTAGTGACATCATAACCCTAACCCTTCCCCTAACCCCTCCCCCATTATCATACAACAACAGCTGTGGGCGAGGCTTAAGTTCAGGTGGCACAAAGGTGAAAACCAAGTATATGAATTATGAACTGGTGTGTGTGTGTGTGTGTGTGTGTGTGTGTGTGTGTGTGTGTGTGTGTGTGTGTGTGTGTGTGTGTGTGTGTGTGTGTGTGTGTGTGTGTGTGTGTGTGTGTGTGTGTGTGTGTGTGTGTGTCTGTGTGTGTCTGTGTGTGGCTACATTAAAACATAATTTGAACACTTTCTGTACACCTTTTTGAAAAAAGGTCTTTCCCCCTTATAATCATAGTACCTGATGATCATCATGCTGATGAAACAAAAAATCACTCTCTTTAAGAGTATGTGATATGACCTATAGTGATGTCTAATCAACACTAAACATAATGCCTTGGTTTTCAGACATGACTCCTTTTGTCAGAACTGATCTAGCAACGTTTAGCAGCATGCGTATGCAATGCAAGAACTCAGCGTCAATAAAACAGGATTTTTTTTTTTTTTTCTGACTTTATTGATCGTTTTTCAGAGAAGATTGACAGGAGAGAGAGAGAGAGAGAGAGGGAGAGAGAGAGAGAGGAGAGAGAGAGGGAGAGAGAGAGAGAGGGAGAGAGAGAGAGCGAGAGAGAGAGAGAGAGAGAGACATGCAGCGCACACAGATCGTCGGGAATGGGACTCGGACGTGCAGTTGGTGACTGGGACCACTGGGCTGGCTACTTCTTCACTGGCTTCTTCAGCTTGACCCCCATGTGGATCTCGGCCAGCAAGGCCCGACCGACCCTAGGAGCGGGAACGGGAGCGACTACACCGGCATTCGATGGTGGTGGTGGTGGCGGTGGTGGAGGAGGTGGTGGAGGTGGAGGCCCGCCACCTCCAGACACGGGGGGCGTAGGGGGCCTCGGTGCGTCATGCATGGGAGCTGCCGGAGGAGGGGGCGGAGGACCACCTTGGATATTCTTTAACAAGATCTGCAGGCGGATCTTCTCCAGCATGGCCTCTGGAAGGACCCTAGGAGGAGGACGAGGAGGCTGCAGTGGAGGACCACGATGCTCTGGTGGCGGCATGGCATTTAACAGTACCCCCCCGTGAATCTGCTCCAGGAAGGAAGCAGGACGGACCCCAGGAAGAGGAGCGACTACCGCCACCTCCGGAGGAGGAGGAGGAGGAAACAGAGGCCACAGGTTGATCATTTTGTAGATGAAACAGGGCCGCCCAGCATATATTTCCTCTTGCTGGACCTCCAGGTGTTCCGCAGCGGGCGGGCACGCCGCCAGGCCCTTGGCCGAGCGCCACAGCAGGGTCACGCCGCCCAGGTCGATCAGCGAGCCGTCCACCAGTTCCTGAGACTCGCCGTCCACCTGCAACGGAACGCATGAGAACATACGATTTCGTTGACGTTGTCTTTTTTGTGATAATTATCCTTTGCATACGGCATGCATGTGTGGTGGGGTCAGTTTTGCCACTGTATGTGTTATCATTTATTTTACAAGTTAGGTGTGTAATTTGTTTGAATTGGTGTGACAGTAGTTGCTTGTGCACAATGTACGCTCTGTTACTGCCCCAAGAACAGTTCCCATGGCAACGATGGCGGATCATGCAATCACAGAAGACATTATTACGAACCAGCGACGGCTGTGCAAAGACAGGTGCCCGAGTGAGACAAACAGGCGGAGAGACGCCGCACGAGAACGCTACAGACTACAGTATACGGATTAGAGCGTCGGGGAAAGACGGAGGAACAGCAGACAGCCGAACAACAAATACGTGCCACGGAGCAGCCAGTTTGGACGTCCAGGTTGTGGATCGGCGGTGTCGGCGTGCACGTTTTCTCCACCGAGGTGGCAGGCTGTGAAAGAGGGGACGCCAGTTCAACGCAGCAGAGGGGCCGAGTCTCGACTAGCCCCTCTTCAAAGCTAAATACCCCTCTGTAGCCCTTGAAGTTGAACCTGACAGCGTGTGCACTGTGTTACTGATTATTGTTTTAAACGGACGATTTTAGTTATAGTTTTATCTTTTGTTTGTCAGCCACTGAGACAATTACTCACTGTTTGGAATCTTTTATTGGCCTGGTCGTTGTGCATGTATTTATATTGTAACTTTTATTTAGTTCTTATTGTTTTGTGTGCTGTGTTTTGCAACTGAGAGACCAAATAGGCAATAATAGACCAAACCCACTGATGTAAGTTGTTTGTTTGACCCTTAAGGACCCCCCCAGAAGAACTGAAGACGGAAGGCTGCTATTAAGGAATATATGGACTGATTGGACTGTTCCCTACCCCAGGAGAAAGAACAAAATGAACATTGTCTTACTCCCATAACCGGATACAGTACTATTTTTATGTTTAATCCTTTTTATAGCAATACATCTGTTATTGCACCCTGCCTTTCTAGTTTTACTCTGCTCAACCTTGGTATACGAACCTGTTGCAACTATAAGTGTTTATTAGAGTTCCTGGGCTCTATTTGCCTCCAGGTGGCGTAGTTGGCTACACTCTCTATATTTTACCATTTCCACCTCGCCACACATGCAAGGTGGTCGAGGCTATAGAGCATCGCAGTCCCGCCCCCTTTCATTACGACACCAGGCCCAGGAAATAATTCCCAATGCATTTTTCCTATGCATTTCTAAATGTATTTATTTAAAGACCTTATAAGCGTCGTACAAAGCCAACTCTTGTCGTGACAAATCATGACAACAAACACAATATTTTGGACCAAACAAATAATTACAAAGAAGAAAGACGTGTAAAAAAAAGTGTAAAAGTGTAACCTGCCGTTTTGGTCCAAACCATTGTGTTTATTGTCATGACAGGAGTTGGCTTTGTCCGCGGCGTAAACGTCTTTAAATAAATACTTTTTGTAAAGTCTATGAGGAAAATGAACAGAGATTTATTTTCCGGGTCTCTCGAGGGGGCGGGACTGCGACGCTAGTCTACAGTACTAGTGCTATACAGGAAGTGCTGTGGGCTATAAAGGTGGAGACTGAAGAGGTGCGTTGTCAGACGCACAATGTTGTGCACCGCCAACTATATCTAGATCAGTGGTTTTCAACCATTGTTGTATCAAGGCCCACTATTTATTCGGGATTTGATGAGATTTAGCCTCTTTGAAAACTTGTCCACAATCCCATGCTGTAGGATTGATGTTGGTAGCATTAGGAGAGATTAAAGGGACACTTCACCCTTTTTGCAAAATAATATATGTTTTGACGTTTAGAAGATTTAGAACACTTTCCTGGGGGTCTTTATGTTTGTAATATGTGGTTTTAGATATTTTAGATTTTAGCAGTGAGCCCAGTGTCTCTGATGTCATGGACACTGGGCTCTCAACATGTAGTCACTGGGCTAGTAAGACAGCCCTCCCCCTATCCACAAGGAGGAGCAGTGCACCAAAGCATTATGGGAATTGTAGTCCAGGAAGGAAGTGAGCACAGTGTCCATGACATCAGAGACACTGGGCTCACTGCTAAAATCTAAAATATGTAAAACCACATATTACACACACAAAGATCCCCAGGAAAGTGTCCCTTTAAGTAATGCAGATGTTTAGCAATAATGTAACTATTGAGAGCGACCCTTACATTTGGTTCCATTTCACGCTCTGAAGAGTTAAAGATCTATATAAGGGTCCATTTGGTTACCAACTCTACATCATTTAGCCGGGGACCACCTGGAACCCCCTCCTGGACCACTGGTTGAGAACCACTGGTCTCGATTTTTTTATTTTTTTTGTCTGTGCACGTGTATAGGCCTACTGTTTGTTGTGAACATGTATGCTGTGTATATAGTCCTCACCCTGTTTCCCTGTTGCTGAGGCGCGTGGGTCTCCCGGAGGGCGAACACGTTGCCGCACACAGAGATCTCCCTCCACGGGCCGGGCAGGTGTGACTCATGAGGGAAGCAATGGAGCGGGAAGGGGTGCGCCACCAGCACGCCGTTGGTGGTCAGGGCGTCCATCTGTCCATCGCGCGTCCTCCATTTAACTGCATTTTCCTGAGGAAGGAAGGAAGGAAGGAAGGAAGGAAGGAAGGAAGGAAGGAAGGAAGGAAGGAAGGAAGACAGTATGTTGAAAGAATCCTCTGATTCAGCAAGCAGCAATACCACAAAATACTGTGTCAGAAGGAAAAGTCCTGTAGGCCTATTAAATGTTTTACTTGAAAAAAGTACAACAATATCGGCACCAAACTTTCTTTTTTAATTAGCAGATCTAAAAACTGACAACACACCGCATTGCAATGCGCTGTGATTGCCTATTTTCGAGCTGTTGATTTTTAATCAATTAATGAAACAAGTTATGTTCGGGCACGGTGGCACAGTCGGTAGTGCTATCTCCTCATAGCTAGAAGGTCCTGGGTTAGATTCCTGCTGGGGACGCTGGGGACATGTTCTTTCCTCTGCGTCATCAGTTCCCAAACCCGAGGCAGGGTTGGCGAAAGGGCCTTTCTGTGTGGAGTTTGCATGTTCTCCCAGTGTCCCCTAGGGTAGGTACCCTCACAAAAAACATGCAGTAATCTTGGTCTCTAAACTACCTCTGGCCAGCCGGGGCGCCTGATGGAGGGGAAAGGAACTGGTCGGAATAACGTGTTCCTTCCATGCGCTACGTCCAACCGGGGAAACTCCCCCCTATCAGGTGAAAAGAAGCATCTTGGACTCCTCATGCATAGAAGGAAGCATGAGGTCAGTCCCCCCCCCCCCCCCCCCCCCGGCAGAGGAAGTGTAGCGCCCAGGATTACATTAGATAATTGACACTGGGTGAAAAAATGGGTTGCAAAATCGTGGGATAAAAATGTAAAAACAAAAACATGGCCTGCACACAGTCACACGGACACACTTGTGTATGAGACATTTGATCTGATGTTTTATAACCTACACCCAGGAAGATGCCGTTTTTGGAGTCGAAGCCGGCGGCGTAGATTCGCGCTCTGTGGGGTGGGCTCCTCTGGCAGACGATGCGGCAACCGAACCGTGGGATGGCTGACGGGCTGTCGGAGACTGGGACCGTGTCCGTCACCACAAAGTCAATGCAGGGACTCGTAGACCGCCCGATCTGTTATAGGCAAACACACACACACAACAGCCAATCTAGAGCATGTAAAAAACAAACTTTATAGCCAAATTAAGATCTGCGCTAAAATTGTTGGTAGGCCTGTTGAGGTCGTGTTGAAGCCCAGACCAAGAGCATGCTTAGACTGGTGAAGAGTCTCTTCTGTTCCCTTGCTTACATGTTTAAAATGATGAATATTAAGTACGTTTCGACCTACTAGGTCTTCATCAGGCAAATATTTGCCTGACCTAGTAGGTCGAAACTTTGCAATTTACTTAAAGTAAGTCTTGGAGCTCTACAAACTAGTGTGCGGATCTTCTTTCTCTTCCAATATCCTCACAGCCCACATGGTTGTGAATCGCATGTATGTAGTGCATAATGGATCCTATACAGACCTGAAACATGTCCGTATTCGTGTCAGGAGCGTATTCCACGGTGATCGTGGAGACTGTGGAAACAAAGTAGGATACGCTGTGCTGGTCCCCCATGCTGATAGCCTATGGAACACATAACAGAGAAGTTCCTTGTTAGAAACCACCGGTGATGGACAAAGCACTCGACCTCAGTAGTACTTGAGTCAAAACATCGATACTCCTGGTCAAATATTACTCAACCACAGGTGGAAGTTTGCTCTGTCAAATGTGCACGTTAAAGTACTGAGTATACTTGCTTCAAAAGAACAAGTTACACATTTTCTTACTTGATTGCCGCCCATGTGTATCGCGCTTGGTTTCACGCCGTTGGCCCTGGGTCTCTGGCGCAAAGCGAAGTGGCGTCTCATCCTGGCCTCGTCCCCGTTGGGCCTGTGAAGAGAAGATCGCTGGGGTTCATAATAAAGCAACATTGCTGTGGAAAGTTCCATTGATGTGACAAGATGTGAAGAGGTTCTGCCCTGGCACTCCTTGCTTTCGGCCTCACAGAGACAAAAAACATGCAAAAGTCTTAAAGGACAACTTTAGTTTTTTTCAACCAAGGTTCATGTTTTAGGTTGTTATTAGAGAAAGTAAAAGATGAGTGTTATTGTCTCCACCAGGCCGAAGGCATGGGGAGAGAGTATGTTTTGCACTCCGTTCGTCCGTCCGTCCGTGTGTGTGTGTGTGTGTGTGTGTGTCTGTCCGTCCATCCGTCCGTCCGTCCATCAACAGCTAATCTCCGGCACCGTTAACCCGGTCGATGCCAGATTTTGCACTCCCCCTCCCTGGATGCCAACGATGAACCTCTGCCCCAAAATTTCCAGAAGGGCCTGTTATAGCGCCACCAGGAGGCTGCTTTGTGCAAAACAAGTTTTTGGACAGTACACCTACAGATTTTGTCCAAACATCACACAAATTGGTACACAGTCTCTCTAGAGCCATTCAACGAAAGGGTTCTTTCAGATTTCTCAGACTCCATCCTGATTGGCTAAGATTGGCTTCCAAAGTTCGCAGGAGTGCTCAGTTTCAAACAAAATGCTGCAAATCATGAACACATCGTGTGATTTCCGTGAAATTGTGCACACACATTCCCACTAGGCCGAGGAAGAAATGCCAAATGAACATTTAACTCAGCCTCATGGTGGCGCTATAACTGGCCGATAAGTGTTTTTACATCTAACTGCACGGATCTGTGGATAACTTTGTATGCCAACTCCCTAGAGGCCAAGGAAAAACCTTTGCCTGAAATTTTTCACATCTGCTCTTTATAGCGCCACCAGGAGGCCGACATATGTAAAACACATTTTCTAATATTACTCCTTCAGATTTTATCCAAATGTCACGGAAATCGGTAAACATGCTCTTCATAGTCATGTGATCAAGACGGGTTTGTTTGATTTCTCATAATCCACCCTCATTGGCTACGTTCAGGAGTAGCCCGCTTTGTACCCGTTTTGTACAAATCGCCACAACTACTCAACGCAGCGTCCGATTGTGGTGAAACTGTGCATGCATATTCCCACTAGGCTTTGGAAGAAATGCCACTTGACAGTTTTCAAATCAGCCTCATGGTGGCACTACAACAGGCCAAGCAACGTCACACACACACACACACACACACACACACACACACACACACACACACACACACACACAAACACGTTTTTATTGCTCCTAAACATTTTGCCAAACATCACACACACACACACACACACACACACTCCTATCCTCTTGGTGGAGACCTGTGCCCAGAAGGGCACTTTTTCTAGTTTGTTTTTCAATTGCTGCTTTCTTTTGTTTTAGGGATTTTAGCTGTTTTTGACAGGGGGGCGGGGGCATTCGAACATGGGGCTAAATATGTATTTGTTTACACAATTTTATAGCGATTTATTATTTTATTATTTACTATAGTCCTACTAGACCCCAGGAAATTACATCTGGCCACAAAAGATCACAGGATCTACTGAATGTGAAGGGGTATACTATAGGGGGCTGCCATACTGTGTTGCATGGCTCAACACAGTTTGTCACCCCTTCACATTCAGTAGATCCTGTGATCTTTTGTGGCCAAATGTAATTTCCTGGGGTCTAGTAGAACTATAGTAAATAATTAAAAAATAAATCGCTATAAAATTGTGTAAATAAATACATATTTAGCCCCATGCTCGAATGCCCCCGCCCCCCAAAAATAGCTAAAATCCCTAAAACGAAAGAAAGGAGCAAATGAAAAAAAATAACACTCATCTTTTACTTGATCTAATAACAACCTAAAACATAAACCTTGGTTGAAAAAAACTAAAGTTGTCCTTTAACTATTATACCCGAATGCCCCCGCCGCCCGCCCCGGTTAAAAATCGATAAATCGATAGAAAGCCACAAAAAAAGCAAAAAATAATTATGTTGTGGTTTGAAAAACACTCATCTTTGAATTATTATCATTACAAACTAATACATAATAAAAAGTATAACAATACAAAAGTTCTTCGAACCACAACATTGCATTTCTTCAATAAACTGGGCTTGAGAGTAGTCAGAGCTTTGATCAAAGCAACCATTGCATGTCCATTTGGTTCCATATGTATAGTTAAACACCAGTAAGATGTCATTTGGAACCCCCATGAGAGTACCTAGATCTGGATGTACACACTTTGAGACCCACTGGTGTAGCAGAGCGTTTCCATGCAGAGAACCAACATGCACAATATCAGCACCCTGACTCTGTAAGACATCCTCAATTAGTAATAATTGGTCAGACCCGTGGAGGAAGTATAAGAATGTCGAGGCCCTATTTCTTTCCAATATGGCTGCTGCCCATAGAGTCTATTCAGTGTGAAATGAGTGTTTCATACCCCAGGACAGTGAGCTCCCCATATTCGACTGGGCCTTCTTGGTACTGTGCCATTGGTGCTTCCTTCACAGGGAGGGTGGTGCAGGGCTCTGCGATAGCGCAACACTCCTCTGTCGCCTGCGTCAAAGTCTAGTGGTTGTCCTTTATGCCCCGCTCAACCTGCACACATCACAAGAAAAACACATGTGAGGTTTCATTCCAAAATGAGGCATTCTCCCCAGTGTACCACAAAAATAGACAATCTTCATGCCCAGATCTTTTCAATCTAAATATTTTTGAACATTTCTGAACATTGATTGATATCATATGATTTCTAAAATCATATGATATTTAGTCGACTAAAACTAGACCAACACTAAAGCATTTTCAGAGGACTAAATTATGACTAAAACTAAGTGATTTCTTTTGTCAAAAGACTATGACTAAAAGTAAATCAAAATTTGCTCTCAAAACACCGATTGTAACACAAAGAAAACAATTCACTTCCATGGAAAAAGGAAAAGCCCAAGCCCTTATTTACTTACTTGACTAGTAGGATATCCAACAGCAGTGGGGTGGAAGAAACTATACCTCTCAACAGTAAGTGTTGTAGTAGTTATGACGGCTCATCCATTCGGTCAAGTCCTCAAGCCTCGATGTATGAACTGAGGTTCATGATGTGCTGTTTATATTGTGCTGCTGCTCAAACACAGTTCTTTGATATGCAGACTGATCAAGAACCTTCTCAGCTGATTCAATCATAATTTACATACAGTACGTATCTCTCTGACAATCAGCTTGATCAAAGTGTTCTCTCTCTCTCTCTCTCTCTCTCTCTTTCTAAAGGGCGTTAATGGCATGATAAAACTTATATTGATAAGCAAAAGTGGAACAAAACAATCCAAATAAGACGTGTGGAAAAAATAAACGTTTAAACAGAGCTGTGTTATGTTGCAACTTATACAAAACTATCCTGTATTTCCTTTATGTCTGTCTTATTTTGTGGGGAGAAAAATAAGAATACACTGACACCACGCTAGACAGGAACGCCCAAAAACGTCACATCCGGTTTTAGCCTGGGGTAAGAATGTTCTATGGCTGCCAATGCAACTTGGTCCAATCCTTAATCACATACGGACAAACATCTATGCCAATGCTATCTAACTTGCGGAGGTAGCGTGCCTTGTCCACGGGCAACAGATCTTTCAACGTATGGCATTGCAAATACGTTTGATAATCGCTACTCTGCTCAATATTGTTTTGAAAATGCCGCAAATTGCATTGCAGTGAACGAGCGCAAATCACAACTTCCCCCGGTTGTGGGCGGAGTCACAGTTTGAGGCGCTGTTTACGCGCCGTGGTGTCAGTGTATACTATAAACGGAAAACTATCTGTATCTTACAAAACCATACAAATTATGCTGCAGAAAAAAGGTTATACATCCATGTAGGAAGTTAGGATAAACTTGTGGTTGTTCCTCAGTCCTCACACGTCTTGCTGCTTTGTTTGCTTTGCACATTTTTTTCCTTCACCCAGCAGATATGGTGGTGTTTTGTCACAAAACTCTCTTTGGCTGATTGTAATCTGTGAAAAGTATACGTGTCTCTGATGTATTGGTACACTAGTGGGCAAGTGGTGCGGAAGTGTTGTTCAGTTTCCCTCATTGTGTGTGCAGTGGGTGCACAGTCTGTCTTTTCTGGCATTAAGACAAAACGCTGTTTTCCTCAACACGTTGTTTACTTGGGGACCTTTAGTGTGAACCAGCCACTGGAGTGTCCTAAACTGTGTCAGAGGATTCAAATCCAGCAGAGATTTAACGTACAATATGGTAAAGTTCCATCAATTGCCTTAAAAATAAACAGGTGTTTGTTTCGCCTGTCGGCCAAGGAAGGCCAACAGGCCAATGAGGCCGTACGTTTGGTGTGTTTGCGTGCGTGCGTGCGTGCGTGTGAGTGTGAGTGTGCATGGTTCAAAGACTGAGAGATGTGCAAATGTGTTGTCCGGAGGCAATCCAAAAAACAGAAAAAAAACTAATAAATAACTACATAATTTTAAATAAATCAACTCATGCCCTTCTTTTCACCCATTAATATTTGTACTGCAAACTGTTATTTATCTGTTCTCATTCAATTTGAATAGATTTTTCGAACAAGACAATAAGTTTCAAGTCCTAAATCAACTTAACTGAACTCAATATCCTCCTCTGTCCCATCACTTCCCAACCCTCCCTCCCTCCACCATCCTATGAACTAAATAATCAACCCACAACACATCCAGGTCTTTCAGATCAGGTCTGTCCACACTGAAATCCTGCCCTGTTGGGCAAGATGAATCCTTGCCGACGACAGTTCCAGATAGGCAAATGTCCAGAAAACTCTGGACATTGTTTTGGAAATGTCATGTGCATGGAGGTTTTCAGCGTTGGACTATATATTATTTTTTAGATCCGTTAAAGTATTTTTAACCTTACCCCAGAACTCCAAAACCCACGGATATTCCCAATTTCCCATACTGAATGAACAGAAGAGCCCAAGGTCCTGGGGCACAGAATGTAAATATGGATGCCAATCTCATTCGATGCCTAATTCTGGGTGTTACATAATGCTCTGTGACAAAACTTCAAATGTATATTGGTGATTCGGATTTTGATGCACCAGATACATTATCCCAAATAGCATCCCAGTCCAATTCTAGGCTGTCATTCCTGCCAAAGGCGTATACTTCTGAGAATGTAATTGATCATAATAGGTGTGACACTATTCGGTTAGGAGCATTCCGGAAACCAGCTAAGAATGGGATGATCTTTTAACCGTTGAGTCTGTTCACCAGGGAACCGTAGGCTCTACAGGCAGATCTCAAAATAATTTTACCATATCTTGAAATAAGGTCCTGAAAATCAAGAACAAGGATATTAACCAATCCATTAATATGTGTAAAAAATAAAAATGTAATTCAGTGTAACTCTCTGGGCTAAAATATTAATGACAATTGATGACAAATGATTCCATGAGCTATTATTACTAGCAGCAATAATATTTCCCTTCATAGGGGAGAACGGGTAAGATGAGCCAGCGGGTAAGTTGAACCACCCCCTTTATCTAGAAAACTAGAAAACTGTGTTGCCATGTGACCTTAAATCTAGTAAGCATCCATCATTTACACCTGGCTGTGAAGTTTGGAAGCACACGGGGAAAGTAGAAAACATTCTTTTACACAAAAAACAGTTTTTTGTCGGTTTTAAGTAAAATTTCGACATCATGTAAAATGACAAAGCAAAATGTACCTAATCTAAAATGTAATATCATACACGTTGATGATTTGCCAATGGATAGAACCATGTGAATCATTTAGCAAATAAATTGTCTGAAGTAGCTTATTCTAGTCATTGTTTTCTAAAATGGTGGCTATGGGTAAAATTAACCAATGTCTGGGGGTAAATTGAGTCAATGGGAATCACTATTCATATTTTTTTATTAAGTCTTTGCTACTCAAATTATACTGAATGACCTTTAATTTGCATGTACTCATTTAAGAGAAGTTTGCAATATTGTATTAACAATATTGCAATTTGCAAATATAAGGTTCTGAATAACAAACATTATTTAATTGTCTTAATATTGTTTAAATAATAAATAAACAACTAGAAAAGGATCGCTGCAAGCAGCGATAAGGCCGGACCAAGCAGGAAGGCAATAAGAATAATATGCACAAGAAACATGGAAGACTAAACTTGAGAAAAAGACCATGGAATTGTGACAGGGTCGGTTTTTTATAATAGGGGGCAGGTACGGGTTCTTGAAGGGTTAAATCTATAGGTTCAGAGTTCCGGGTCGGCTCGCCAGGTCTGGGTACCATACCAGAACCATCCATGCAAGGGAATCCTTTCAGGACACAAAAAACCTGAACTGAAAGGCCAGGTGTCCAAATCAGTCTTTGTTTCAAAATCACTGTTGTACCACATCAAATAATCTATCAATTCTTGAGTAAAGAACCCGATTTGATCAGGATCAAGTTCTTTATACATGTTTCTCACTAAACAAATCAGTTTCTAGCATTGTTACGGCCCTTTAAACTTGGCTCAACCAAGGGCTAACATAAAAGGACACAAAGTCAGATCAAAAGTTTACAAAGATATTACACATTTATTTAAAATCCTGCATTGCAAAACAGGGACTGATGGACAAGAATATTTACGACCAGCCCATCTGAAACTTAACTAATAACAGCAACAAAAAGGGAACACAACTGTTCAGTTTGGGTGTTTGGGAGACAATGAGCTGCTGGCCACAGGTCCACATATATAGCCTGCAACTAATCAAGAACAGCTGACTAAGGGTGTGGCAGCCAGAACTGTCAGGTGATTGACAGGTGAGGCACTTTAGACCAGCAGAGGTCAGCAAAGCCACAAAGTAAAGACAACATTTCACAAAACGGCAATTTTTATTGGCTCATAAAACCTTAATTTTTTCACTTAAAAAAACGTACTATGCTTTCCCATGTCCGTATAGGTCCAAAGTTCACGTGTAGAAGTTTTCGTGCATTTTGATCAAAGATCCTGGGAGGAGATGCATTTTAATTGATTTTCATATAATTCAAAATGGCGGGTGATCTAGAGGTCAGAGGTCAAAAGTATCAGCATGGAACTTGTTCGGCATGAGGAGACGCATATGTGTGTCGAGGTTTCATTGCCGATGGTCAAATGGTTCATGAGCTATGCGTGGTCAAAGTTAGCATTTTCAATATAGCGCCACCCTTTGGCCAATGGTTGTGGGCTTCGCATCCTCACCGTTTGGCATGGCCCTCTAACATATCTCCAAATTTCGCGAAAACCGATTGCACGGTTCATCCAGAACTGCTATTTTTGGCGGAAGAAAATAAATAGCAATTCCAAAAAAGGACCAAGTCCTTTCAGGACTGCTTGGTCCTTTAAATACATAAGACGATTTGCAAAAGGGAAAACTGTTATTATATTATTATCGATAAGTGAATACATTATCTGTTCAAGTTTAAGCTTTTAACATTAAAATATCATGTGGTTCAACTTATCCCTCGACTTGGATCAACTTACCCCTTACCTGGGGCAAATAAAGCCACATGACAGGGTCATGTTTTCATGGCCCTTTGTCATAGATGCTTACTCATCATTTCAATTGATAGAAGACATCCTGAAATATGGGTATATCATTAGATTTTACTGCCATCTCATTTTGCCTTGCTTCCAGGACAACTTCAGCAAAAAGTGGTTCATCTCCCCTATATATCTATCATATCTATCTATTCTATCAGCTATTTTTAAGTAATACTAGAGCGGTGCCTGTTGGGCTTACCGTTCGGCCTACATGGAAAGATGCAAGTTGGAAATGAATGCCCCACCCAGATATTCCACACAGAGACTTAAATTAAGTGTGTAAATTAAGCATGCACATTTTGAACATGTTATTATGCATAGTTTTATGCATTAGGTAAAATAAAAAGGATAGTGTTGTTAGCAATAATAGTTCATAGGGCCATAATTGTTATTCATGCAGGAATCACATTTAATCGGGTATTTTATGGGCTGTATAGTAATGTGTGTCATTCAGTTTAACAACATAGTTCAAATAACAATAACATAACAGACATGATGACACCATTCAATTTAATAAGGATCCCTACAGACACACCACCATCCTTCCTCAGCATGCAAGATGATGGAGTGTCCCCATTTTGTTATTATGTCACAACATTATTATATGCAACACAAACATGGAATGAGTAAGAGCTGTGACATGACAACAGTTTTCATAGAGCACAAAGGCCTGACTCACAGTCCTTTGACGATGCAGCCTGATCAAAGGTTTTCAGTTGATTAAATCTGGCTGTTGGTGAAACTGAGATAGGCAGATTGTTTGGTTTGTTCTTCTTTGCTTTATTTATATATTTTTTACTATTTTGAAAAACATTTGTCAATGTAGATCGGCTAGGTGAACAATTTTAAAATGTTTTTTTTTTTTCAAAATAGAGGCGCATGGCGAAAATATAATATAGGGCCCCATCCACCACCTAACATAATTTCATAATGTATGGGGAATGACCTTACATATGTAAACAAGAGAAAAAGGCCGCACACACGTAGCCACGATGCTGTATATTTATTGACAAGAATCCAACGTTTCGACCTAGGAGGTCTTCTTCAGGGAATAAACCATTAATGCTGTAGTCATATCATAACTCAATGTAAACATTTCCCCCAAAAATGTATCCACTTAAACTTGATTTATACTTCATCATATGACCGTTGCCTCATAAATAATAATATAGCTGATCTATTTCTGTCAATTGTTAAGTCTAAATTGTTTGAACGCCCATGAGGATCGACGCATGCCCAAAATGTGGATATTGAAACTAGTCCAATCACAGTCGAGTTATAGGCTACTATGAGTACTGTATGCTGTTTATCAGATTCTCCAAAATGTAAAGCAAGCAGGGGAAAAATCCCTCACATGTCTATACTTAAACTCACAGCAGCGCTTAGGGTTTCATTTGACGTTTTTTCACTTGTCACATTGTCACACATATTTGTCCCCCTCTCTGGTAATGAGAAATGAGAAACGGGTTTTCTGAATCTAAATCTGGTAGAAAGTAACGTTTAACTAAGGTTTCCAGTAAATGTAGTTGAGTGATTAGAGAGTTGCGCCAATGAGTGGGCAGAAAACAGCACCGGACATGTCGTTCATGTAACTCAAAATAGTGACAAACGCCCATAGACTTGTCACTATTCACCAATAGATGTCTATGTAGAAGAGCCGACCATTGGTACTGGGCTACTGGCCCAATGAAATGAACGGAGGTGACGCAAACTCTCTAGTCTAATAGAAGGCTCGATCTGCCCAGAGCCTTAGAAAAGACAGAGTTCTGCAAACTCCGTTGACTTCATGGGGCCTGCGTAATGGCGGCATCTAGCGCTACTGGGGACGGCGATTAGGGACAGTTCCTGAACCGGATGTTGACAGACTGCATGGATCCAAATGGCTCCGTCTTTTTGGCAAATCTAGAGAGTTTGAGAGCTAGCAAATTTAAATACCTTTTAATTAATCATTGCTAATATAACAGTGTACACTTTCAATGGAAAGAAAAAGGCATACAGTTTACAACTTTTTAACGTTATTTAATTACTTATTTTTACACAGAAACATAATGTGTGTCTTCACCATAACTGTAATGTAATAATAATACTAATAATGTAATGTAATACTTATTTAATTTACGACGCTTTTATTCTGAAAGCAACCGGATGTCTTAAATTTGCTAGCTCTCAAACAGGAAGTTCTAGATTTGCTAAAAAGACGGAGCCCCCCAGGCTGCCCCTAATCAGGCTCTCCATGAGAGTGCAGCTGTGCGCCCGAGCGCTTCCGGGATCACGTGACCGGTCTGTTCTGTGCCCCCTCAATAACGCAACTCTTCTATTATATGGCTCTGGATCTGCCCATGCAGTGCCTTGTTCCTCTGAGTTGATTCACCTGTGAAGCTCACCTGTGCCCGATCGTCCTTAACGACCCCCAGAGACTATATAGCCAGTAGCCACGCTGTCTGGCATTTGTTGCTGGTTCTTAGTTTGTGTGGCAGGGTTTGAGTTGTTTGTTTTTGCAGTCACATCCAGTCAAATCCGGTTCAAATCTGATTTCTTTCTCAAATCTGATCTTTTGGCCCGACCGTTCACACTGCATTAGCAAGTGAGATCGGTTCTGTCACAGTGTCTGTGTGTTCAGACTGGCAGCCAAATCCAGCCTGAATCAGATCTGTGCCACGTCAAGATTGGAATCTGATTTGTATAAAAAAAAAGTCTAAACATAAACGAGTCACATGGAATCCGTTTTAGACCAGGCACAATATTAAGCCACATAATCGGATTCCATGTGACTTGTTTGACATGCTCTGCACCAATGTAAAAAAACATAAGCGGATTCATCGTTTTGCCCGTTTTTGACGCAATGACACAACAATTTGTCTGTTGTATGTTTATTGTATTTCACCTAGATCCTATGCCACCTGTCATGACGTGCACAAAATAGTGATGCCAGGTTGAGTATTCTCAAAGTTGTGCATGTGCTAGCATGTGGATGTGCCTGCGGCAGGGCCGGTTCTAGGGGGGGGCAGGGGTGGGCATAGCCCACCCAAACGTGCCTCCTGCCCACCTAATGTGGGTTTCACACCCCACTCACGCCGGCGGAGACAATTCTGTCTGCCCACCTGAGTGGGGCTGGCTAAATCCGGCCCTGGCCTGCGGCCTGCTTAAACGCGTGTATTTATGCTCGTGCCAGTGTGTCTTGTTTGTGTATACGGATATAATCAAGGAGTCATAGAGGAAGGGTGTGTGTGTGCGTGTGTGTGCACGTGCTGCGTGCAATGTAGGCTATGACCTCACGCACGCACTATGAACACATGCACAGTTTGCAGTTGCACACACACAAATCAAAGGCAGTATTTTGTTGCCAGACCACAGACACTAAAATTAGTTCACCATTTATAGGTTTATCTAAAATTAGGCTACTTCTATATGCTGTTGCCCCCATGCACTGCCCACTAATATACATATTTATTGGTGGAATTTGATGCGGGAGGGGGGGGGGGGAAGCAACATGTTCTGTTAATTTTGCTTTTGCCTCTGAGACATGTAAGCCTTTTGATTGATTGATTGAAAAATGTATTAACAGTTTGCAGAATTACAGTACATTTCAAGCACAAACTCAATACAAAGGCTGTTAACTGTGAGTGGACGACCCAATTAAGCATTACACTTGTTTCCAATAGGGTCCACCATGTTCAAATCATCAAAAACATTTAGAGACATATTTACAAATCGTCACATCAGAGGATGAAACCCTGCAGCATTCATGCATGATCCTCCATGCTGTTTTGTTGGCTGCCTCTTTAGGCGTGATGTGTGTGTGTGGGAGTGTCATATCATCACCATCATCTCTGACTGCTGCATCACTCCCTAAATAAAATACCAGGGCCCGGAAAATAGCCGATCTACAAGCTCACGCCGCGTCGCGGCCGCGACGCGTCGTGAGCTTGTAGATCGGCTATTTTCGGCTCGCCGCACCGTCGTACGGTGAAGTACAAACCATAATGCTGTATTTGCACTGTCTGTCTCTCTCTCTCTCTCTGGCGCGCACATCAGGCACAGCAGTCGTTGCACTTGCACTGCAGGGTCAGTTTATCTGTGAGCATTGCAACGATGGAATGGAAGCGTCTCTGTTGCGCACGCTTTGGAACTTTTGGATAGAGAGAGAGAGAGGCGTTTAACTTTGAATTAAACAACTACTGCTTTGCAACGTACAAGAACATTTACTGGAAGCTGTCTTGTGGATGTTTTATAGGTAGGAATGTTTTACGCCTAATTTGCGATTGATTGATTGAAATGATTTATTGAAATTATTGATTGATTGATTGATTGATTGAAATGATTGATTGAAATGATTGATTGAAATGATTGATTGATTTTGATGTGTGATTGGACTAGCTATTTACCAATAATAATATTTAACACTGAGAGTGCAGTCTTCTTTCCTATACAGTTAAATTAGAAATATATACATTTGGCTATTTTAGCCTAATTAGGCTATACGTGTTTATACTGTCATATTTTAGACCATTCAGGATTATTATAGGCTTCCCATTTGCTGAAAGGGTTCTTTCTTTCTTTCTTTCTTTCTTTCTTTCTTTCTTTCCTTCTTTGTGTGAGAGAACTACATAAGTTATTCTCTGCATGGGTGTTAGTGACAAAAGCTACAAAAGTGCGAATTGTAAAGTTAGAGCTTACTAGGCTACATGGCAATACAAAAATAAAACCTAGGCCTCTACTTTTAATAGGCTAGCACTGCAGATACAACGCTGAATTTTAAATGAATAATATGCAATGCAAACACCTCAAGTTTATTTCTCAATTCATAGTTGATTGACAATCTCCTGTTTCTGACAGCTCCTGCTGTAGGACTGATATGGCTGTCATCTTAGTTGTGACTTTGTGTCCCTTTTGTTGTAATGTTGATTGTGCGCCATCTACTGGCTTTGAATGTACCATGCACACTAGTCGGCAATAACTGAACTGAAGACTGTCTTCTCTCTCTCTCTCTCTCTCTCTCTCTCTCTCTCTCTCTCTCTCTCTCTCTCTCTCTCTCTCTCTCTCTCTCTCTCTCTCTCTCTCTCTCTCGCTCTCTCTCTCTCTCAAAATCAGAGTGCATTAAACCACAAAAAACTAAACAACAACTAATATTTGTAAATAATTAGATTATCACCTGGGCAGATGTGTGGCACACGGTTGAGTGACCAGCTGCAGCTGTGTGTGTGGCCTTAGCTTGCGCTCATTGGTCAGCTGCCATATTTCCCCAAGGGGAAAATATGGCAGCCCAGCCAACCAGCACGACCACAGGATAGTGTATACAGTGTCAGTACACTGGACAAACTGTACACACAGTAAACACTATACAGATATGTTTTGGTTAACAAACAAAAAGTTATTTTCAGTATAGCTTACACTGGACAAACTGTAGGCCTACACACAGTAACACCATACACCTACAGACATGTTTTGGTTAAAAAAAAAGTTTATTTTGAAATCATTGCTATAGTGTTTGTTCAGTAACAGGAGTCTCCCAGTCTCTACATTTTCAGGTAGGTGACAACATTTCAGCCAATCAGGCGAGAGTAACCATTAAGAGCTTAAAATGTTATAGTGTTCCAGTTCCAATTTTGCCAGCTCATTTCTTTGTGTCATCACTGTTTAATCTGTATCCTGACTTGAGTTCTCTATCCTGATTGGATAAAAGGGGTATCCCGACCTCCCGAAGGTAGATTGTGATAGTATAGGCTACTATCACAATCTACCTTTAACTAGAGATGCATCAAAACCATTTTTTCATCACTTGAAAATGACGTGGTGTCGGAACGGGATAGACCGGCATACGCGCCCATACCGATGCCCGCATTTAAAGGCAGTATCGGCATACTTTTTCGTTACTGGTATCGGTATCGGAACAAGTCTGATTTGAATCAATCCGGGTCGGACTCGTTACAGATTGATTGGCATCCATGTTCAAACAAATATAAAATATTTTCAGCTAGGGATGTGTGGCCAATTGCCTACATATCAATTTGGGGGTTTAATTGACATGAGAATGTTTGAGAACCACTGCTCTAATCACTATCATGTCTTTCTTTCTTTCTTTCTTTCTTTCTTTCTTTCTTTCTTTCTTTCTTTCTTTCTCCCTTCCCTCATTCAGTGAGATGGGCCGTCAACGTTTGCTGTGCGTGCTGCTGTGCGTGCTGCTGTGCGTGGCGGCAGCCGCCTCCTCCGCTACAAACGGCGACAGTGACGACAGCGTGTCGCCAGGGCGCACGCGGCAGCGCCTCCCTCTGGTGCTGAGCAGACGCACGGAGGTCTTAAGCGAACCCGTGTTCAGCGGGAGGCCGGAGGAGGATGAGGAGGAGGCGGGAACAGGAGGTGGAGGAACGGAGAGGAGGATGTGTGGGATTGAGTGCCAAAGCGCCCTGCCGCCCCTGGACCCGGCCCAGCAGGAGAGCGCCCTGGCATACGAGACCCTGTACGAGAATGCCACGCGCACGGTGACCCAGGTCACGCTGACCCAGGTCACGCTGACCCAGGTGCAGGTACGATAGAAATTATTTCTATTCTATTTGAAGGGTTAGTTCAGGTTTTTGGACTTAAAGCTGTAGGATATTCTTGCCATTAATATAGTGGTTGCAAAGGTATTCATTGAGTCCATGAGTCCCGTGGTGGGATCGAGTTCTGGTCTGGTTTTGGTGAATATTAAGTAGTTCCGGTCATTTAATGGGGGTCTAAAAATAAATTAATCCACAAAGAAATACAAGATTTGTATTGTTTACCGATTTCTATCATATAGCACAACCTTCGTTCAACCTTGACCCCTCTGTCATTTTAGGATAACATCTCTAACTATTTCATGTGAAGGACCCCAAAAATGATATGTAATTGGCCGCAGAGCCCCCCATCTGAAAATATGTTGTTCCAGGAACAAAGATCTGCACACATTGTCACTATTTAAAAAACAAATAGCAGGTCTACAAGCTTGTAGTGATGAGCTTGTAGAATCTTCTATTTTTCAACAGCTAAAGTATAGAAAAAAGAATCCCGCACACTGTCTTCACTTGAGTTTAGATTTATTGAGCAACGTTTCGGTCGTCAGACCTTCATCAGGCATGCCTTCATCAGACATGCCTGTGTCAGTGAAGACAGTGTGCGGGATTCTTTTTTCTCTACTTCTCAGTTCCAGTTATCCGACGCACCTGTCCATTGTAGGTGTGCAGAAGGACTTTTTCTTATAACGTTAAACGCTAAAGTATAAAAGAATGCTTAAAATGTGGTTAAAAGCTAAGGTGACACAGATGCGTTCCAGGTCTTAATGCAGTTGAACATTTCCCCTGATGCAGGGCTTCAACCAGACCTCCACCTCGACACGCGGCGGTGGCGGCGGCGGCCGCCGCACCAAGCGCCAGGTCTTTGGCGCCGACGGCCGCTTCGTCATCTCGGACTCGCGCTTCACCACGCGCTACCCGTTCTCGGCGGCCGTGCGCCTCTCCACGGGCTGCTCGGGCGTGCTGGTGTCGCCCCGGCACGTGCTCACGGCCGCCCACTGCGTGCACGACGGCAAAGACTACCTGGCGGGCGCCCGCAGGCTCCGCGTTGGCATGCTGCAGCTTAGGAGCAGACGAGGAGGAGGAGGAGGAGGAGGAGGAGGAGAAGGGGGGCGAGGAGGAGGAGGGGGGAGGAGGAGAGGAGGAGGAGGAAGGAGGAGAAACGGTGGTGGGCGAGGAGGAGGACGCGAAGAGGGAGGAGCTGCGACGGCGGATGAGGTTTTTCATTACTTTTACTTCTACTCCGCTACGTCTCAGAGGCAAATATTGTACTTCTACTCCACTACATTTATTTTAAAACTTTAGTTACTTTGTAGATTTTGATTATTATTACAAAACATACATTAACCACTATATACATTTCGGCCATTTGAAAATAGCCGATCTACAAGCTATTTTCAAAAGATGGTTAAACATTTGAAAACTTCCTGCATGACTACAATGACATTTTGAAGCCAATACTTTTGTGCTTTTTACTCAAGTAGGCTACATTTTGAATCCCGGACATTTACTCGTAACGGAGTAGTTCTACATTGCAGTATAGTGACAGATACTTTTACTTAAGTAATAAATGTGAGTACTTTTTCCACCAACAGGAGGAAGGAGGCGCGGCGGAGCGGAACGGCGTAGTCGGCGGCGACGCCCCGGCGAGAGAGAGGAAGGGCGGGCGAGGCGAGCGACGGATGAGAGGGACGAACGGAGGAGGAAGAGGAGGAGCGAGCGACGGGCAAACGCCCGAGCTGAACCGCGCGCGGCGCTCGACCGCCGCCAACGACGCAGAGCCCCAAAAAAGACAAAAGCCTGTGTTCCGCTGGTCGCGCGTCAAACAGACCCGCGTCCCGCGAGGCTGGATCCGGGCGGCGGAGACGAGCGCCGACGTCAACGACATTAACTCGGTCTCGGCCGACTACGACTACGCCCTCCTGGAGCTGAAGCGGCGCGTCTCGCAGAAGCACATGGAGGTGGGCGTCGGGGTGGGAGATATGGTTAGAAATATCGCCCAGACGATACCATATGGGCTCCATTTTTGTCCATGCTAAACCTCTTATCCCTAGGGCTCCATCTTGCGCCACCCTTATCCCTTATCCCTAAACGTATTTGCCTTTTTTTTACTATTTTGAAAAACTTTTTAAAATAGTTCAACTAGCCGATCTACATCGCGACATTGTGAGCTTGTAGATCGGCTATTTGAACTATTTTAAAAGGTTTTTTAAAAAAGAAAAACATGGCAAATTAGTTTAGGGATAAGGGTTAAGGGGTGGCGCAAGATATAGGGCTCCAGTTTTGTCTCATCTTTCTAAAGCCACTATTTGGGGTTTTAGGAGTGGGGAAAGGGTGTTCCCCCACTAAAGCTGGTATTTTGGTTACCTGTCTAAATCCCTTAAACACCTCCGTTACCCGTTATATTATGCATAGGTGTGGTTTGGGCGTTGCAAGAATTAAACCACATTGAACCAATCACCAGTCTTGGCTTTAAGAGATCCCTTTAATAGATCCCTTACCCGTCGCCCGTTAGTGCTATATAGCTTCGTAGCCGCTGAATTGCGGGCCGCGCTGCGGGTAAAGGCTGCGACAAAATTGGAGCCCATAGTCCCTAAACTATTTTGCCTTTTTATACTATTTTGAAAAACATTTTTGAATGTTTTTCAAAATAGTAAAAAAAAAAGTTTAGGGATAAGGGGTAGCATGGATGAAATTAGAGCCCAATGTCTCCACGATATGCCTTTTCAGAGATATCTTATATCGCGATACAGTGAATGCACGGGCGACGGGCGACGGTGGCTCAGGGGTAGTGGCCGGATGGTAACCGCAAGGTGGCCAGTTCGAACCCGGGCTCCCCCAGAGTTAGTGTTGAAGTGTCCTTGAGCAAGACACTGAACCCCTAATTGCTCCTGATGTGCTGGTTGGTGCCTTGCATGGTTTCCGCCGCCATCGGTGTATGAATGGGTGAATGTGATGCACAACCTACGTATGTAAAGCGCCTTGGATAAAGGCACTATATAAATGCACCATTTACCATTTAATGCACAATTCTGATGATTTGCAGTTCTGTATGTTAATTAATACTTCTGCAGAATGACAGTTTTGTTCGCCAAAAATAATACGTATATTTTGTGCTGAATGGTCTGTTGCTCCTTTTTCTTTTAGTTTTTGTAACCTTGTACAGTAGTGGTGGTAGTATTGTGCGAGTATCACTTGAAGGAACCATAAAAACAGCATGAAAAAATATTGCGATATCACGTATCGTGATTCAGCTTGAAAACGATATCATGATGATATTACATTTTTCCATCGTAGAAATGAAAAGAATGCCAGCACACACTTTATATCCAAAAGGATTCCCCCAGCATTCCCAAACGCCTTCTAAAGCCCGACCTACGTTTTCTGAAAAACTTCAAATATTTATATAGCAGCATCAATTCTTTTAATTTTTTGGAATACTGTACAAGTGTACAGTATACTGTACAGAACCCCAAAATGGGTTCCCGGCCTGAAGGGGTGAAACACCACAAGAGAATCCTATTGGATATAAAGTGAGTGCTGGTATTCTTTTCTATGGACTGTCTCTATAGAGCGTAGCAGTCCCGCCCCCTACCATGGACCAGGAAATGATTCTTCATTTTCCTCATAGACATTTCAGAAAGTATTTATTTAAAGACGGTTACGCCGCGGACAAAGCCAACTCGAGTCGAGACAAATCATAATCACAAACACAATTTTTGGGGCCGAAAAAATAATTAGAAAGAAGAAAAAAACGGCAGGTTACAACACTTTTTTTGTTGTTTTTCTTCTTTGTAATTATTTGTTTGGTCCAAAATATTGTTTGTGTTGTCATGAGTTGTCACGACTCGAGTTGGCTTTGTCCGTGGCGTAACCGTCTTTAAATAAATACTTTATGAAATGTCTATGGGAAAAATGCATTGGGTTTAATTTCCTGGTCCATGGTAGGGGGCGGGACTGCGACGCTCTATACCTGAACCGTGCACCCGATATATTTGTTTTACACTGCACTACTCAACTGAGTGCTTAATTTCTTCCTTTCCTTTTTTCCTTTTTTCGCCCCATGCACCCTTAGGTGGGCGTGGCGCCAGCCGCCGCCGCCCCGCTGGCCAGGATCCACTTCTCGGCCTACGACTCGGACCAGGGCGCGCCGAACGACGGCGGCGCCGGCGGCGAGAGCGTGGTGTACCGCTTCTGCTCCGTCACCCGGGAGTCGGACGACCTCATGTACCAGCAGTGTGACGCCCGGCAGGGAGCCGCCGGCGCCGGGGTCTACGTCCGCCAGCGGGCGGAGGAGGATGCCACGGGAGGAGGAGGAGGAGGAGGTGCGGTGGACGCCGGGCGAGGCAGGTTCCAGCGGAGGGTGATCGGCGTGTTCTCGGGGCACCGCTGGGTGGAGCTGGAGGGAGGCGAGCAGAGGGACTTCAACGTGGCGGTGAGGATCACGCCGGCCAAGTACGCCCAGATCTGCCACTGGATCCACGGAGATCCCAGTCTGTGTAAGGAGATGTGAGGATCCATCTGCACGCTGTTTGGGATCCAGGGATAGATATCAAAGGGGGCGTCAGTCAGCCCCTGCCCTTTTACCCGTCTGAAAAACAACTGAACCTCTCCAGACCACGAATGCAGCCTTTACTATGGCGAAAGAAATGCAAATGCCCTCCTCTCCTTTCCATGCCATACCGGAAGGCAGCATTCAGGAGAATTGTTTTTTTTTCTCCGAAGTCTCCTGAACTAATTTGTTTTCTAAATCCATTCCGTTCACCGCATCTCCAGTTTTAAGAGTGCAGGGTTGCGCCCCGAAAATATCTGATCTACAAGCTCTCAACGCGTCGCAGCGCGGCGCGTTGTGAGCTTGTAGATCTGCTATTTTCGCTACTTTGGGACAAAGGTGCCCTCTTATGGGATTTCAGCCCCTGCCTCTGTAAAGGCTCATACATAGTCTGGATTTTCGGTGGTTAGGTGACCACCGAACTACAACATGAGGTCACGAGCCGCGGTGAAGTAGCCTGGCTAATAAGCCAGACTAATATCACACTCCACTTGGATTTCATTTCCCGGGGGGCGGGTTCAAACATTTTCTCTTTGACGCAATTGGTCAGAGCTACGGCTGATTCGGTCTGGTTTATTAACCAGGCTAGCGGTGAAGGGCAAACCACCGCCACCGCTCCAGCCCTTCTCTCGGTTTTTACAGAGGTGGTCACCTCACCACCGAAAATCCAGACTATGAATAGGCCTTAACACTCTCCGCACGTCCCTGCCATGGTCTGTGTAAAGGCCTAGTCATACTCCAGTTTGAGGTGATGGCTTATCACCGCGGTGTAGTTTTCTAAAGTTAGAAAACTACAACATTATGTCACTCTCCGTGGTGAATTGCTTGCACCGCTCACCCTGACATCTCTCTCTGTCTTTACTGATCGACAAGTCCTTTCACTCTGGGCTATCACCCTGATTGGTCTAGAAGTTGGGTGGGCGGTCCCCTTGGTTTTGCAGGCACAGGGATTGTGCATCTGAACCAGAGGTGACATCACTTTCACCTTTTTAGATGATATGCTATCGCCTAAAACTGGAGTATGTGTGAGCCTTAAAAGAGATGTGGAAGAGCTGCGAGAGAACCTGCAGAAGATCTGGACTAAATCTGTATAATCCTGAGTTTTATAGGTTAAAGGTGCTTCAAAGCGATATTTTAGAATAGACCAAAATAACGTTGGTTCTTAGAACTGGTTCCGTTCCGTCCTTTCTTTTTTATGATGGTTTATATCACATCTGCATCTTCCAAACTCAATTGTGACACGCGCCCACTTTGGTTCCTATTCAAGAAGAAGTCTTTTTTTGGTTCCAGTTCCGAACGAACTTTTAGGGATCCGAACACTGAACTGGTTCGAAATTCCAATGGTGTGTGAATGTGGGAAGTGAGGACGCTGGCGTTGTCTGTTCGCTGCTTCACCGGGATGTCCCGACCTTTTTTTTCGTTTTGCTTTTTTTTAGCTTCCGATTAGGGACAAACCTAAAAGTATTTTACTTAGTGATATGATGAGTCAATGAGATATGCTGCCCTACACAGCCAAAGTGCAGTAGGTTTTTGGACACACCAATTTATTTGTATATCCCAAAGGTCAAATTAGCAAAGCTGATTTTGGGGGATAAACAATTACGTCAAGAACATATTTACAATTAGTGTAATATCACTTATTTGCCGATATCTCATTTGGCTGACCAGTTGAAACACTTTTAAACTCAATAACCCAGTATGGTTCTCTAATAATAATGTTTGTGATTGTGGCCAGACAACAACTCTACTAATGTGTAATTGGTGCTATTAGGCTTTAGATTTCCACTGGTAATTATCATTTTAATCCAGTGGTGGACAGTCGTATTTAGTTGGGACCCAAACTTATTTATGACCCAAATTATTTATGAATGACCCATTTAAACCTAATTTCAAATGGTGAATATAGACGATCTACAAGCTCACAACAGATATGCTATTTTCACTTCACCAGTTTTTTTATTTTATTTAATTTTTTACTTAACACAATATTTGCCACACACGAAGTCTCGGGATTCGTGCTTGCAACCACTTTTGCCAACACGAGATCTCTCAGGTTTGTAATTTTATCCAGAAAGCATTTTTTAGCAACCATCGTTGGCCTCCGGTAGCTCCCATGGTGTGTAGTCATCGAATATCCCAAATCTCCTCGTGCACGCGCACGCACGCGATCTAAAGCATTTTAGGGCTCAGATTGAGATAAAGGACCACGTTTAGAGCTTGATAAAAACATTAATTCGAGGTCACGCTATGAAAAATAATGGCCGTTAGCGAGCCTGGGGCCCAAATGGAGGGCAATCACTTCCGGGTCGGCCGGATGGGGGCTCTTCTTCTTTGTTTATGTCACGCATTTCACTGGCACTAGCCTCACGTTCCCGTTTAGCGACATGGAATCGGTTAAAAAAAAGTATTCTAAATGTCGATACAGCAATGCATTGATATTGAAAAAGTAATTTGTACTTTTGAATACTTAAGCATTTACTTCAGTATACACTTTGTCACCACCACTGAATACTTTTCTTTTTCTTTTTTTTTATCAGATGTTATAATTATGACATAATTATCTGGAGAAGGACTTAGACTGCCTCTGCAGTTTGTATAGTGTGTACACTCTGACCCACAGCTTTAGTTAACACGGAGAGCTCTCTTACATGTCAGGATTTCACAGTGAATGGATGGATGGATGTTGGCAAAATGTTGGCAAAATGGACGCTTTGCTTCTTAATGTTCTGTTAACATGTTTCTGAGGTTTTCATATTGCATTGAAAAATGTCTGATAATTTGAAGACGTTCTACATATTGTGTGCTTTCGACTTTTGGTAGGTACATTTTGATACGGATACTTTTGTGCTTTTACTCAAGTACATTTTTTATTCCAGACTTTTACTTTGTAACAGAGTACTTCTACATTGCAGTATTGATACTTTTACTTAAGTAAACATTTTGAGTACTTTTTCCACCACTGATTATAATAATGCATTGTTGTGTTTTGTTTTATTTTATAGGCTTCCCCTCTCTCTCCTTCTCACTTACAGTCTGACTTTGTCTACTCTTAATAGCTGTTTTTTCCTTTCCTTTTTAACATTAAATTGTGATTTAAAAACTGCTCAATTAAATGCAACTCTCCATTTGTAAAGGATAATATTGTATTGTATTGTTTTGATCTGTTATATTTCGGCCATTACAGTTTTAGGCATAGTGTTAGTGAGGTTAAGTTTATGTTTTGGCATAGTGTTTGAGGTTAAGCTTATAGCTTTTCACATACTTTTACTGAGGTCAGGGTTAGGGTTAGGATTAGGTATAGTTTTACTGAGGTTAGGTTTAGGTATAGTTTTACTGAGGTTAGGTTAGGGGACAATGTTCATTTGTTGATTACATTGTCTTCTTTCTATCAAGTTCAGTCTTCCATGTTTCTATATGGCTTATTGTGCATATTGTTGCTTATTGCTTATTGACCTTATGCACACCGCTGCCATCTTGCCAGCAAGGTGGTAACTAGTGCAATTTCCCATTGACAGCCCATTCATCCAATAGAAAAGTCCTATCTGATTGTATTAAACAACATCAGACTCCAACATTGCAGCTGTTCGAAAAGCTTGAATTATCCTGTTTTTATCAGGATAAGTGTTTGTTTCATAAAGATCCACTGTAGACATGGTATGATGAGCTAATTCCTTGCAGGTGATTTATTTTTGTTTGTTGAAAAAAAACGTGTTGGAGTTTGGAAGTGCTCATTGAATATCACTCAACAACAGCCCATGCATACCACCTGTTTTGTCGCACATAATGCAAGGGGAAGCATGAGGTTGCTTTATTGATAACGAGCAAAAATGGCCACGGCCAAATACATATTAATTTGTCCTTGACATGAAAAAGAACGAGATAGGCCTAACAACGAAAATATCAATGTCTTGTGTGGACACTTTTCTGGTATGACTGGCCTTGCTTTCTATTAGAGAGAATTGCTGCCATCTGTTGTTATAACCATGTAGTTGCAACTTAGACTGCACTTTCACAGTAGTAAAATGGTCTTATATTCAGGTCTGTTCTTTATGCAATTCCTCATCTATTAATCAACTAATGTAGGAACTAAAGTTGTCAAAATATTGTAGTGGAGTAAAAAGTACAACATTTGCCTCTGAGGTACAAGTGGAGTAGAAGTTTAAAGTATCAAGACATTTGTGTGTGAGTTTTGCAGAGCAGGTTGCAACACAAACACTAGAAAATATATGTTGTATGTTGTATGTATATGTATAAGGTATTAAATGCAGCTGAGCTGTGGAAAGTGTGGACATGTGCAGAGGTATTGTACTTCAATTGGTTCTGTACATCATCAACCTCAATACTTCACATAACATACAATACAATCTGGTTCTGTTACATCATCATTGGGCTATACATCAATACACACAGCAGACAAAGCATCTTAATGAAAACTCTGAGACAGTTTTTAAAATCAAAATGCTGGTTTGAAACCTCTCAAACAACTGATCTTCTTAAGTAATGTACTTGCCAGTCTGTTCAAAATGTATTTTCCTATATGATATTTGACAGAATACACAAGACAGAGACGTCCTCTTGTTCCATGCAGTGCGTTCCCACTCACTCTATCAGGCTGGAGGTCATTGGGGGAAATGGAGTCCTTGGTATACGAGTGAATCAATAAATAGTGAGTAAATACATAAGCTTAAGCCATCAGCAAGCTGAGTCATCGCCGAACAGTTACAGCAACAACTGTTCTCTACAAGATGCACACTCCCAACTGTCCAGCGGACCTCAAAGCACTACTACCTCAAGCTCACACCTCAGGTCGAATCACCCGGAGAGTACTACCAAGCCACGCCCTGGAAACCCCCAAGTCAAACACCAAATGCCTTGATAGGAGCTTTCTCCACTCTGCTATAAGGACATGGAACAGCCTTCCCCCTGTGGTTGTTGGAGACATTACATCTAACAGTGTTCATGCCTTCAAGAAGAGGCTGAACAAACACCTCCTCAGTATGTGACTGTAATCCCACAAAGCTCAAGGACTGTCATTCATCCAACATTCAGTTTAGACATACTGTACGCCTGACTGAGTAGCTGCAGATCACTGATAGGCTCTTTGAATGTATTAATTCTCATAGCCTGTATCTGCTTAACACACCTTTAACACCTCTTCTGTCCTGGCCCGGGGGGTGGTGCCCGATTCTACACAATGCAGATCGGGCATTCAAATGAAAAACACAGAAAAACACGAAAATGTCCCTGCAAGCACGCACGCACGCACGCACGCACGCACACACACGTACAGCACCACTTCTCCCATGATGATGCTAGACTCTGTGGTTCTTCATCATTTCTTATGCAATACAATTCTATAGGAAGCTGTAGATTGTACAGGAAACAGAAGGTAGAAGTGAACACAGTTTCCGTGTTTCATGATCTCTTTTAAGTTAAGGTCAGTCCACACCAATGCAACACCTTGTCACAGTCACATACTTTGCCTGTCTAGCTCTTGTATTTCTATATTATGTTCTGGTTCTATGTTGTCTTCCCCAGGTGTTTCTCATGTGTAATCACTAATCAGCCCTCATGTGTATATTAGTCTTGTTCCCCAGTCAGTCCTTGTCCAGTCATTGTTTTCGTGTCACTTCTTGTTCAGTTCAGTGTTTGTGACGTTTTCTCAGTTATTTTGTAATAAATCACACAATCTTGGATCTTGAACTCTGCCTGCTTGCTGTCCTGCATTTGGGTCCTCGACACACCACCGGAACGTGACAGAATGACTGGACCAGACTGGACCCAGCGGACAGCACCCTGGCCACAGCCTGTGCAGACCTTGTGAGGTATTGGGGTGTCAAATTGAGTTGACATCTGAAGCTGGATGTTGGGGGGCAAGTCGAAGTCCTGGTTGTGATGCTCCGACCTCACTCCTCAGAGGTTCTGGTTGTGGAAGAGCTGACTGTCCAACACCTCTTTTCAGCCCCAGGTTCTATGTCCCTTTCCCTGCCCTTTGGACCCTCTGACTCTGCCCTGTCCAAGCAGCCCTGTCCAAGCAGCGGAAGAAAGCTCCGGGGGGTTTCAGCCCCTTCCCCTGCCTTTTGGACCCTCGACTCTGCCCTACCTGTCCCAGCAGCGGAAGAAATCTCTAGGGGAATCTAAATGCTGGAACCTCTCAAACAACTGATCTTCTTAAGGTACTTGTCAGTCTGTTCAAAATGTATTTTTCCTATATGATCTTTGACAGAATACACAAGACAGACGTGCTCTTGTTCCATGCAGTTCAATAGAGTTCATTCCCTTTTCATGTAGAGTGGACTCACTCTATCAGGCTGGAGGTCATTGGGGGAAATGGAGTCCTTGGTATACGAGTGAATCAATAAATAGTGAATAAATACATATGCTTAAAGGTATATTCAGTGATTTCACTTAATTCAAATATCACTTCTTTTTTGTTTTGTTGTGATAATCCTCCCTACTATCCTCCCTGTCCCCAGTTAACCCGTGCGGGGTCAAAAGAATGTAGGTTTCGTGGCCCAGCCTTCATCCAATCAGAATAGAGAGGGGCCTTCCGCCAATCATGATCGAGCGGGGGCCTTGGTGTGTGCGTTGTTGGCCTGTTGCATGTCCCCCCACTGTAGAGCGTGCATGTGCACATCTTGTTACCGGACGGACCGGGGGGTTTTCCAAATCACCCGAATCACTGAATGCTCCTTTAAGCAACAACATATTGTTAATTTTTTTTTATCAAGATATGGTACTGAACAGATCAGTGAATATATTCAGGTTCAGGTAGCCTATATGCATGGACCTTCTGTAAAATAAACACATTTTTTTATAAAGTATATTTATTGGTTTTAACAAATGTAAGGACAACAAACAGACATGACACAACAAGAACATAATAACAAACAACAAAAGAAAAGAAAAACAGCTCAGGCACAACACTAAAGAAACACATTTTAAACTGAAGTGACAGATATATTCCACTTTTTGTCAAAGTATAGACTAGGCACCCCCGAACTTCGAGAACCACTGGCCTATAGTTTGCCGTTGGCTCAAAGAACATATACCTCCAGTGCAGTAGACACAACACAGGGCTGGTTCCTGGCATAATGTGGAGCAGGGCTGGGCAACTTTGATCATGGATAGGGCCACTATATTTCCTCACTCACTCCAGAGGGGCCACATTACATATTACTGTTCTAGCAAAAATAGCCGATCTACAAGCTCAAAACGCGTGTGACGCGTTTTGAGCTTGTAGATCAGCTATTTTTGCTATTTTTCAATTGGAATCCTGAAAAGTAACATTATTTAATTTCAAATGCCTTTCAAATGACTTGAATTAATATGCAATGTTAACTTTATAAACTAAATACAAATACATTGGACATAAAAAAGACATAACATTTTAATAATACTACTCATTAAGCTATTATAATTTAGACAGAAGTAATTCAAGCGGGTCATGTTTTCAAATCAATAATATATCAGTATTGTGATATTAACCTGAGGGCCACATTAAGTGATGTTGGGGGCCGCATGTGGCCCCCGGGCCGCCAGTTGCCCATGTATGATGTGGAGGTACAGTACTAAGCAACAGTAGATGTAGCCTTGCATGGCCAGACTAATATCACTAGATGTTGTGGCAGCGGTGGCCGAACGGATTGCGGAGCGGTCTTGATACCGGAAGGTCGCCAGTTCGAATCAGCGGTCCGACACGTTGAAATTACCACCGCTGAAGTGCCCTTGAACAAGGCATTGAACCACTACGATGAAATGTTCTATGAGCAGGGCCTGGCTGGAAACAAGTTCTTGAGCTTAGCCCAGATACCCTGGGTAAATATAGTAATCATTTAATTTCATTTCATTTCAGTCTGGATCAACTTCGGTGTGGAAGCAAAAAAGAAGTCTCACTTTGATTAGTGGGCTCTGATTGGTCACCCACAATTCTGGGGGGAGTGAAATGTAATTCAAACGGAAGAGTGCCAGATCAATCTCCCCATGGGGATATTTTTTTTCCCCTGGAAGATTCGTCTGGTTTCCAGGCTATAGTAGATGTATAGTTAAAGGCATGTTTTACCACAGCTGACAGCTGTAATGGAGTGTTAAAGCCACAAGGTGGCAACCAAACACCACTCTAACCTATTACAGTAACCCGTTGGAGGTTGCAGCTACTTCACAGTTGACACTTTTATTTGATTGGATTTCATCATATTTGGTTCATCATCTGAGGAGACTTTACTGTTAAAATGTGAATGAGTGTGAATGTTGCTGTGTTTTATACTGTTGAAATGTGAATGAGTGTGAATGTTGCTGTGTGTTTTATACTGTTGAAATGTGAATGAGTGTGAATGTTGCTGTGTGTTTTATACTGTTGAAATGTGAATGAGTGTGAATGTTGCTGTGTGTTTTATACTGTTGAAATGTGAATGAGTGTGAATGTTGCTGTGTGTTTTATACGGTTGAAATGTGAATGAGTGAAAGTGGCCCCTGAAAAAAGTCAAAGCTTACCACATTTAGGAAAAATAGCTGATCTACAAGACCTTGAGTGGGTTTCAGGGATTCTCCCAAATCTTGAAAAACAATTGAAACATTTGAAATAGTTTTGGAATACTTTTACAACACAAATCTTGTATCGCTCCCTAGTACAAAATATTACAAAATATTCCCAGATGGGGGTCCATGGCCAATACATATTAATTTGGGGGTCCTTGACATGAAATAGAAGGTTCTGTATAGGCCTATACATCATCATTATACATCAGTTAAACAACACAGCAGATGCTGTAAGATAATGTAATAAGGCAGAGGCAAGGAAGCAACCAGGTGCTCAGGAGGTGTGCAGGTATACAAAATGTAAAAATAGTAAAAAAGGTGCCCCTGGGATCAATCGGGATAACACATCTATAGAACAAAGTGGAGATCAGGTCTAGCCCTGATGAAGACCGTATAGGTCGGAACATGTCGGTTGAATAAAGTTTTCCTCCTTTTTGAGTGGTGCAAACCACTCCAACAACTGGCTTTGTGCCCGTGTACCCGTGTTTCTTCGTACCAAAAAAACGAGCATGGTTGCTATGGTTAGCAACCAAAAAAACAAGCATGGTTGCTATGGTTAGTATGTGACATCACAGATATCACGTCGGAGTGAATCAATCTCTATATAATCAATCTGTATAGTTATTCCTCAACAGATGTTAGGCATAGTGGCAAAAGATCAGATTGGAGATCCGTTCGGAGATTACTTATGACACAGATGCTTTCCTGGTTCTAATGTACAGTAACTATAACAATAAATGTGTAGTTGCACCACTCAGTTCACACGGGTGTGATTTTTAACTTAAGTGTGCCCGGATCTCCGCTTTGTTCTAAAGATAATTTAATGTTTGTTTTGACGCCGTTTGTTTATCATAGCAACATGAGTTAGACTTTAATATATTAGAGTTAGATTAATAGAGGTTACACATAAAACATACCTGTATGTATTAAGTTTGAGTCGTTGTATTGTCAGGGGAAAAAAAATGATACCATAATGTGCCCTTATTGGCTATTGATGATATCTTGGGTGAGTAAAAGGTACTGTGATTGGTGCAATGCGATCGAGTCGGTTGGGTATGAATGTCAGGGTAAAAATAGTGGTCTCTTATTGGCTCCTCGATGTTGTAAGATGATAAGAGCACCCCTCACTTCACACAGCCACAGGTGGGATTTGTATTATTATTATTTCTTGTTATATTGTATTGTTTGTGATATGGATCTCCCTGGGTCTGAAATAAAGATGGATTGATCTCAAACAACTGATCTTCTTACGTATAGGTACTTGTCAGTCTGTTCAAAATGTATTTTTCCTATAATGATCTTTGACAGAATACACACTCAGGCTGGAGGTCATTACAATTACAATTTAGGCATTTAGCAGACGCTCTTAATCCAGAGCGATTTACATTAAGCAAGAACAAAAAGCATGGGAATACATCACGCCATTGGGGGAAATGGCGTCCTTGGTATATGAGTGAATCAATAAATAGTGAATAAATGCACGCACGCACACACACCAAATGTTTTTTATCAAGGTGTTACTGAACAGATCAGTGCAATTTGTAGCAACACTTTTAGGAATCTATTCAGGTTCAGGTAGCCTATATATAAATGCAAGGACCTTCTGTAAAATAAACACATCTTAAGCACATTTCAAACATTATTATTCCAGAAATATAAAAATGAAAAATCGAAGAACGACTGACATAGAAACATAGCTTTTTCAGAAAACTGTCAGGATGTAGAAGACATCTGATCTCAGGTCAAAATGGGTTAAAATCACATCAATGTGAAGTGTGCTGTGCCTTTTGAAGTCAAACACAGTTGTTGAGAACCTCTAGTACTTTTTCACCACATTTCCTCGCTGTACATACAGTAGCTTATCTACAAGCTCACATTGCATTGTGTTGTGACGCATTGTGAGCTTGTAGATCTGCAATTTTCGGTGAATGTCGCCATTTTTCACAGATTGAGGCCCTTGTAGATGAACATAACGTATTAAACCATGTTCCAGTGTCAGTCCAGTGACTGTAGGCTGCACAGTTCATGTCTTCATCATTGAGAGGATATCCACTGTCCCAGTGCCTGCACAATAAACAACAATGTATTGAACCACATCAACTCAGTCACTCACATACAGTACCAGTACCTGCACAATAAACAACAATGTATTGAACCACATCCACTCAGTCACTCACATACAGTACCAGTACCTGCACAATAAACAACAATGTATTGAACCACATCCACTCAGTCACTCACATACAGTACCAGTACCTGCACAATAAACAACAATGTATTGAACCACATCCACTCAGTCACTCACATACAGTCACTTTGATAGAATTACAATATAAAAACATGTCAAATGTCTCACTGTGTTGTCAGTGGTGTTCCATCCACCCACGTCCATCTGCCCTCAGTCCTGGTCAGACCAATCCATGATGCATAAACCCCAGGGTTCCATCCTCTGATGAATACCTGATTATTTGTACATGATTGAATCATCATTCATTTTATCCAATAAAGGCTATTCACTTCTTCGCTATAATCACGGAATTAGTTCACATGATGTAACTATGTGGATGATGGACGCACGCACGCACGCACGCACGCACGCACGCACGCACGCACGCACGCACGCACGCACGCACGCACGCACGCACACACGCACACACACACACACACACACTAACCTGTTCTTCTCTACTGTTATTGACCACCAGTGCACGCACGCACGCACGCACGCACGCACGCACGCACGCACGCACGCACACACACACACACACACACACACACACACACACACACACACACACACACACACACACAGCACCACTTCTCCCTTGCTTGACTCTGTGGTTTGTCAACATTTCTTATGCAATTATACATTTCTACAGGAAGGTACCTACAGGAAACAGAAGGTAGAAGTGACCACAGTTTCTCTGTTCCATGATCTCCCTAAAGTTATAGCCAGACTGCACCAATGCAACTATAGTCACAACACCTTGCAACAAAACAGTTTTAAGGTTAGTCCACACCAATGCAACACCTTGTAACTACCATTGGGGGTAATGCTAGTGCAAGTAGTTAATTGTTGCAAATCATTGGTGTGGGCACCCACAAGCCACAATATTGTAAATAGAAGTTCAATAATAAAAAGGACACATTTATTGAGCCAAAATGTTTTAGTCAAAATGACTAAATTAAATTATTCAGGGGCCTCCAGCCCATTCATTGGTCGGCCCGCCGGGCATGGCGTGTCCAGGCCTGTGAGTCATACTTCAGCCTCCTGTCCAACCAGTAACACAAACCACCCCTAAATGACCACATATCCTGCTGCCATGATGGACACATGACTGACTGAACACAACTATCATTACTACAGGGGCATTCCAAGGTATTCTTTGGTACTGGAAGCCCATCATTGGTATTAGTGATTTGTAATATTATTATTGAAGTACAATGATCAGAAATCCCTACAGTATGTCATTTATTCTTTTGTTGTTGTTAGTCTATTCTAAAACGTCCATAACGTTGGCACACAACACAGTTCAGCTATGTCAGAGCCGAGAGAGAGAGAGAGAGAGAGAGAGAGCTCCACATCTGCCGTGTTGAAAGACACACATGCAACCTGATTGAGCCAAGATACTTGTATCCAAGAGGAGAATTAGCAAGAGAGACCACTTTGCTTTACTTCCTGTATCTGCGTGAGGTGGGCGGTAACATTATTAGGAGACAGGAAGAATGTTGGAGTCTATTCATTTCCAATGGGAGAGTGAACGTGAACACAGCTTCTGAACCATTCCTTAACTCCATGGTCACTGAACTAAATACTGGACCAAATCATCACAAGGCACACAATATTTACAAGATATTCATAGTAAAATGGCTTCTTTTAGCGAGACAAATCAGGAGAAAATCGACTTTGTTAATGACATTTCTTTATCCCAGCAACAAACTCTCGCGAGATTTGAGATGAGTCCGGAAGCCTCTCTCTGTCCATCTGCAATTTCACGGACAACACATAGGGGGCTCTGACCCCATATTTAAGATGAGAATATGTGAATATTATAATGTGAAATGAATGGACATATTTAAAACGATTAGAAATTATCCTTATGTGCCCAAATTAGAGCTGGCATACTTGGTCTGCATATTGAGACAGGCAGATATGTAGGCACGGTTGAGGAGGATAGATTATGTAGTCTGTGTGATCTAAAGGAAATTGAAATTGAAAAGTATTTAGTTTTTTTTGTCCATTCTACAACTCTATTAGGGAGAGACTTTTTAATGAGAAATGAAATGAAATGAAATGAAATCTATATTTACCCAGGGTATCTGGGCTAAGCTCAAGAACTTGTTTCCAGCCAGGCCCTGCTCATAGAACACATTTCATCGTAGTGGTTGATGCCTTGTTCAAGGGCATTTCAGCGGTGGTAATTTTAACGTGTCGGACGGCTGGTTCGAACTGGGAACCTTCCGGTATCTAGACCGCGCCGCTATCCGTTCGGCCACCGCTGAAAAAACTATTACTGATTAAGCTGAGCTAGATCCAAATCATGAATTTATATGGTTGGAGGACTTCGAGAAACTAAAACGACTATTTCAAAAGTACACCTTGTCAGTTGTTTTCAATGTACTTTGTTAAATGACTTGTCAGTGTTGTTGTCTTCTTCTTCTATTGGGTTTCATGGCGGTTGGCAAACCTAAATGGTGCATTACCGCCACCTACTAGACTGAGTGTGGAAACAGTGTTGTTGTCAGGGGGGGAGGGTGGAGGTCGGGGAGATGCAAACCACGCCTACTATATTTAGGAGACCATTTGTAGGCTTTGTGTACTACAAATACCTCTAGTGGCTCCAATGAAGTTGGCCCATCTTCATACATAAACCATCTTTGCTTGTATAGACTACCTGAGGTAATGCCAGCTCTCGAGAAACTAAAACGACTATTTCAAAAGTACACCTTGTCAGTTGTTTTCAATGTACTTTGTTAAATGACTTGTCAGTGTTGTTGTCTTCTTCTTCTATTGGGTTTCATGGCGGTTGGCAAACCTAAATGGTGCATTACCGCCACCTACTAGACTGAGTGTGGAAACAGTGTTGTTGTCAGGGGGGGAGGGTGGAGGTCGGGGAGATGCAAACCACGCCTACTATATTTAGGAGACCATTTGTAGGCTTTGTGTACTACAAATACCTCTAGTGGCTCCAATGAAGTTGGCCCATCTTCATACATAAACCATCTTTGCTTGTATAGACTACCTGAGGTAATGCCAGCTCTAGACGAACACACAGAGGGGTGGCCTGGGCGCAACCATTACTGATTAAGCTGATTAGCTACACCTGGCCTACAGCTAGGGCATTGCTCCATCCATACCTTTCAATCCGAGACATCATCCGTGTCATCTTAGACTTTGTTACAGCAACATACATGATTTATTTTTAAAATAAAAACGTGATGTTTTTCAGAAAACTGAAAGAGTTTGAACCGGCCCCATGATCTACATAAAGAAGAGGAGTAGTTCACCCGCATTCCTAGCCAATAATTTGATGACCGGCCTGACTGGCCAAATTATTGGCTTATAGGAATGTGAAAAAGGAAAAACTTTTTAAACTTTCTTGCAAATTTCCGCTGTATCCTATCGTTTAGGCATATTTTCTGTCTTACTTATACTTACAGATGGACATTCCTCTTCTCTAGACTAGTGCATGCCTCCACCTTGGTGTGATGTGACCCAAATATTCATAGAAATGAAAACACAAACAAAACCATAATGATTCAAACTGTTGTTATTACGGATATGATCTTTCAATCCCTTGTTTATTTCCCTGTCCCATTTTCTCTTGATTACAATACAGTCGCATGTATACACGCACGCACACACACACACACGCACGCACGCACGCACCAAAGTTCTCAAAATTACAGGTGTCCTTGAGTGGGTTTCAGGGATTCCTCCAAATCTTGAAAATCAATTGAAACATTTGAAATAGTTTTTTAAAAATATAACGCAAATCTTGAATGGGGTCCCTCCCTAGTACAACATATTCTCAGATGGGGGTCCACGGCCAAATACATATTAATTTGGTGGTCCTTGACATGAAAAAGAACGAGGTAGGCCTAACAAAGAAAAGGTCAACGTCTTGTGTGGACACTTTCTCCCATGGTAGGACTGGCCTTGCTTTATATTAGGGTATGCAAACCTCGCACCTTTGGTATGCAAAGTCGGGGGGTGCGCCATTTTCAAGGTGATAATAGTCACTATACCTGGCCAACGGATAGGCATATATATAGCAGAACAGTGCATCAGAAGTATTAAGCCAACAATGTTACGAGCAAGCATCAAAAACATTTGAAAAGCAAAGCAAAGCAGAGTTACTATATTTACCCAGGGTAACTGGACTAAGCATCAGATACTTGTTTACAGCCAGGCCCTGCTCATAGAACATTTCATGGTAGTGGTTCAATGCCTTGCTCAAGGGCACTTCAGCGGTGGTAATTTTAACGTGCCGGTCCGGGGATACGAACTGGCGACCTTCCGGTATCAAGACCGCTCAGCAAACCGTTCGGCCACCGCTGCCACTGAAAGTGTTTTGAAAGTTACTGTACATAAAAAAGGAACACGCCCTATTATATAAAACTAATGGCTACAGCTAGAGCATAACCTCATTGTCTGCTATGCTGTCTGCAGAAGGGTAAAAAAGCAGCAGGTTCAATCTTAAAGGGATAGTTCAGATTTTTTTAACTTAAGTTGTATGAAATACTTGCCATTAATATAGTGGTTGCAACTGTATTAATTGATTGCCCATGGTGGGAGTTCTGCTCTGGTTTTGGTCAATATTAAGTAGTTCCGGTCATTTTGTGGGGGGCACTGGGGGCCACGCAGTAAAAGTAAATGAATCCACAAAACGAACGTATTTGTATTGTTGACCTATTTCTAAAATATTAGCGCGACTTTCGTTCAACTTTGACCCCTCTATCACATGGAACTATATTTTGGGCGTAGTGATATGGACACAAAAAACATAGTTCTGTGTGATAGAGGGGTAAATAAAGAACGGAAGTTGCACTAATATTTTAGAAATAGTTAGTTTTGTGGATTAATTTACTTTTACTGCGTGGCCCCCAGTGCCCCCCACAAAATGACCGGAACTACTTGATATTTCACCAAAACCAGAGCAGAACTCCCACCACAGGACTCGGGCAATCAATTAATACAGCTGCAACCACTATATTAATGGCAAGTATTTCATACAACTTAAGTTAAAAAAATCTGAACTATCCCTTTAAAGGACCACTTCACCACTTTTCAACATCTTTTCAACATCTTTGACAGAATACACAAGACAGAGATGTGCCTGTAATGTCTTGTCCCATGCAGTGCATTCCCTTTTCATGTAGAGTGGAATCACTCTAGCAGGCTGGAGGTCAATCTTTGGTATACGATTGAATGAATAATACAAATTGTGAATAAATACATCAGCTTAAGCAACAAAATATAGTTTATTGTTTTATCAAGGTAGTACTGAACAGATCAGTGCAATTTGTAGCAACAATTGTAGGAATATAGTCAGGTTCAGGTAACCTTCTGTAAAAGAAACTCATTTTAAACACATTTCAAACATTATTCCAGGAAAAAAACCAATAAGCAGTACATAGGTATATACATAGTACATAGGTAGGCTATGCGGCCAAGGTAAACTTAATTAGACATTAAAACTCATTCACCGCCACCAGGGGGCGCCAAAAGTCCCAGACCGCCACCATATATCTTCTTTTTTTTTTTTTACTATGTTAAAAAACACGAAAAACACGTCCTTGGTGCTCCAGGACATCATGAAAAATAAGTTAAATAAGTCCTTGGCGACCATTGAGTTAAGCGATTGAGAAGAAATTAGTCTTTAATAAGGATTTGAAAGCCGTCAATGAGCGGACATGGAGCGGCATGTGTTCCAGAGACAGCTCTGGTCCTGAACTGTGTATCAGGCACAACCAGGAGATATTAACCGATCTCAGGGCTCTTGGGACATACGGATTAATCAATTCCGCCAAATATGGAGGGGCCAGACCATTCTGTGCTTTAAAAACAAACATTAAAATGTTGTTGACATACCTATGGGTGTAAGGCAAAAAATAATATTATATATACTGTATATATTAGATAATAATACTAACTTAATAATAACTTGTGTGTGTGTGTGTGTGTGTGTGTGTGTGTGTGTGTGTGTGTGTGTGTGTGTGTGTGTGTGTGTGTGTGTGTGTGTGTGTGTGTGTGTGTGTGTGTGTGTGTGTGTGTGTGTGTGTGTGTGTGTGTGTGTGTGTGTGTGTGTGTGTCTCCTGTGACCCCAATAGGCCTATCTCACAGCCCGTTTTTCACGCCCACTTCCGGTAAATAGTGGTGACTTTAACATGAGCATTTACACGTTTTTTTCTCTGGAGAATCTAAGTACATTTTCTAATGTAAAAATGTGACAGACCAATATTATTATGAAGCAAACAATATGGTAAATCAGCTCGAACAAACCTTACCTTGAGAAAACAAAAGTTGTAGACTTCTTAAATTACCTCTGTTAACATGAAGCGTCTATGGAGTGACGTCACGCTATCACCACTAACCCCGAAAGGGGGCGTATTAAGGGGGGCGGGGAAATTCTGTGAGATAGGCTTATCAGGCAGGTCAGCAGGTCATGAGACAGACAGACAGACAGCTTGGAGGTGTGCCTGCGTTTTCCCTAAAAATGCTATCTTGCCCACACAATGCTATCTTGCCCACACAATGCTATCTTGCCCACATAATGCTATCTTGCCCACACAAGCGCATAGTGGGTCCTTAAATAAATAAATAGTGTGTGTTTAATAGTGCGTCTAGGAACCGATAGGCATTATTTTTATGGGTACCCGCCGGTACCCAGCATGTTGTTATCGGTTCCTGCATGGAACCGAGTTTTGGTACCCATCCCTACTTATGCCTAATCATATTAGGTACTTTTCTAAATCAGTAGTTCACAAAAAAAGGCAGATGTACAAGCTTGCAGCGGTGGCCCAAAGTGACACGATGGTGAGCAGATGCTTTCCCTGTTTTAATGTTTTTCAAAATAATGACTAATAATAACATTAGACATAAGGCGCCGGGCCGGGCCCAGTGAGTAGAGAGGTACCCGTGGTCCAAAAATGTTAAAATGTTGCGCAAAATCATAGCTAACTCCTTCATGTAACACTAGTGAAACGCACTAATAGGCGCACGTGGCTATTTTACCTATTCGTCATAGGAGGATAGGGCTTAAAGTGGTTAGCATGTCATTGCATGCATGTAAGAATGAAAGAAAGGTTGGGAGCCACTGCACTATCAATGGGAAAGGGGGTTTATTAAGCCAAGTCATGCTTTGCTTTCATACTTTATTGAAACAACTCTGTTACTGTAACAAAACATAACTAGAAAAAGTGCCCTTCTGGGCACAGGTCTCCACCAGGAGGATAGGACTGTGTGAGATGTTTGGCAAAATGTTTAGGAGTAATATAAACATGTTTGCCTTTGATGGCAATTGGATGATTTGAGGCATTTTGTTCCAAAAATGTGTTTTGCAAAAATCAACCTGTTGGTGGCGCTATAACAGGCCAATGTGAAAAGGGTGGGATATATTCCTCAGCCTAGTAAGAAAATGTGTGAAAGTTTTCACGTAAATTGCATGCTGCGTTCATGATTTGAGGCTTTTGTTCAAAACGGGGCAATCTTGCAAACTGTGAAAGCCAATTATAGCCAATTAGGATGGAATATGAAATATCGGACAGATCCGAATTGAGCACATGACCATAGAGATGCTGTGTAACGATTTGTGAGATTTTTGGACAGAATCTGGAGGAGTAATATCAAAAGATGTGTTTTACAAAAGTCGGCCTCCTGGTGGCGCTATAAAAGGCAGATGCGGAAAATGCAGGTCAAAGGTTTGTCCTTGGCCTCTAGGGAGTGTGCATGCAACGTTTCACGCAGATCGGTGCAGTTTTAGGTAAAAATGTGAAAAGCTGCCTCATGGTGGCGCTATAACAGGCCGTTCTGGAAAATGCGGGGCAGAGGTTCATCGTTGGCATCCAGGGAGTGTGTGTGCAAAGTTTGGCATCGACCGGGTTAACGGTGCCGGAGATTAGCTGTACACAGACGGACGGAAGGAAGGACGGACGGACGGACACACACACACACACGGACGGACGGACGGACACAGACACACACGGACGGAGTGCAAAACATACTCTCTCCCCATGCCTTCGGCCTGGTGGAGACAATCATGGTTATTGTGGAACTATAGTCTCGCGAGCCAGACTGTACTGTCTTTACAGTAGCTTACGCTACTGTGTCCTACTGTAAATCAAATGAGTCGAAGCTTAGAAGTCATGGGAATTACAAAAATACGATTTAAAGGTATTTTTTTAATCTATGTTTGTGAACAGATGACGGCTTCCTTTCCTCTGCCTTTGGGTGGTGTAGTTCCAGACTCTATATAGCATTCTCAGTGCTAATCATTGTGGAATAGTTGTCTGGCTATGTGAGACTAATGTAATTATGGAACCTATAACTAAGCTATTATTAATATGTGAATTGCCTTGCCAACAAATCGAGATCCAATGCCAAGTAGATTCCCTCGTTATCTTGAATGGATCGTTTTTGGATGATGTTGCCAACGTATTGTACCAATATACTGGTACTGACTGGAATACTTTAGTTTAGTCCATTTAGGGGCGTTTATTGTTGTACAGTATGTAATTATTATGCAACGTTTACACAAAGACAATGTTCTCATTCCTCTTCCTTGAACCTAAACTGGAAAGATTGCGCTGCTCTGATTTATATACCATAAAGATGTTTCAAGGGGAAAATGAAAAGAAAACGGTCTCTTTCTTGCACAGCAGCAACACGACTACATTAAATATCATCTGTCTGGTGGAAACCTCATTGTGTCTAAAACTGTTACTTTTCAATAAATAGAAAAAAAGATAACATTATAGGTTACAGTATGTAGGTAACCCCTGTTTTATAACAAACAAGCGAGACAGACAGTTGGCCCTGAGCTCGTCTCCCGAAGGTGGCCCAACGCCATTTCCCGGTTTCCCCCTTCCTTGTTTACTTCCTGTTTACGTTGAGCGTGATTCCGGATGCTCCTGCTCACTACCGCCATTGGGAACTACCAACAGAATTGGCCACTTACGGGACTAAAACACTTCTTTATTGAAAACTACAGACAAATACATTCAAGCAAAGTTTTATTTTGAACTGCATAGTTACTACTACAGTTAAGTTAATTATGAATTAACAACAATCTTCAACAGTCAAGATGTTTTGTCACATTTACAGTACAGTTGTGACAACATTACACACAGGCCCCTTTTACACCAGGGTTGAACCTTTTACACCAGGGTTGAACCGGCCCGGTTCTTAGACCAGGAGCCAGAGCTCCAAAATTGGAATGTGAGTTATGAATTGAGTGGGCAAAACTATATTAAATTGTGGGTCAATGGTGATATTAATTTAATTTTGACCTATTCACCTATCATGTATATACTGTAGGTGAAAATAACAATGTGATAAATCTACTACTACTATAAAGCTACTAC
>NC_136798.1:38223619-38265327 GCF_951216825.1 Electrona antarctica
TATTATGCCACGGATCCCCATTTGAAAACATATGCCAGTGACCCCGACGGCTCTAGCAGTGATTCCGAAACATATTAATTTCATGGACCCCCAGTTTCACACGCATTATGCTACGGACCCCCTATTTAATGGCATTTCTATCTCTGGTACCCCCAATTTATATAGTAAAACCACTGTTAATGTAACTCTGAGAGTGTACAAATGGAGTCCATTTGGTTCCATTTGTACACTCTCAGAGTTACAGACCCATAAGGGTCCATTTGGTTCCTAACTATCTCTAATTGAGCTACACTGTTGGGGGTACCGTCAAGTACCCCCAACCATAATCTAGGCCTAACTTTTACAGTCCTCTTGCACATGTGACATTATACAGATCTTATTCCCACAACTCTCTCTATGCCATTTCATCCTCCTCACACATCGTCTGTGTTTCCATTGCTTTTCCCTCTGTTGAAGCTAAAACAATGGCTTCTATTTCAGCATCCCCATTGATGATGTCATTGGTGGGCAGGTTTCTGAACTGTCCACAGCCCACCAATGAGACACAGAGTGAGTAGACAGAAATTATGTCATGTTATAATGAGCATTAGTGACGATCTATTATATGAAACCATTTGAAAATGGGTGAAGTGCTCCTTTAACCCATTATTAAGACCTGAGGCTGATTCTACAAATGCCTTCTAAATCAGTACTACTAAAACTTGTCAACAACGCCCAAAATGATTTGGCCACAGACCTCCATCTGAAAATATTTTGTGCAAGGGAGATGCACAAAATATCCCCCGCCTCCCCCATGTACAAGATATACAAGCTGTGAGCTTGTATATCTGCTATTGCAAAATTGTATCAAAACTACTATTCTATATATTATCATTTTTGCATTATTTTTCTATGATAATAATCAGCAGTGATGAGTTAGCCCTGCTAATGATTACAATATCAATAGGAATACAATTTCATATTTATTCAAAAAGGCGTGTATCTTCTCTCACCTGCTATCTGACACTTTAGCTGCTTTACTTCATTTTTCAGTTGGGTTTTCTCAAGGGTCAGGTTCAGGTAGGCAGCCTCCAGTTGGGTTTTCTCAAGGGTCAGGTTCTGGTAGGCAGACTTCAGTTGGGTATTCTCTAGGGTCAGGTTTTTATTGACTACAAAGGACAAAGAATAGTGTCAATAAACAGTTGTTATTCTGTTCATGATGAGGTCAAGCATCTGGTTTAAGTTATTATTTTTCTTTTTTTTAAATATTTTTTATCCCACGATTTTGTAACCCATTTTTCACCCCTGTGTCAATTATCTAATGTGATCCTGGGCTCTACACACCCTCCGCCAACCTAGTCCCCATATATGGGGGACATGGGGAGAGCAACGGACTTGAACTCATGCTTCCTTCATGCCTGAGTGTCCAAGTTGCTCCTTTACACCTGACAGGGGGGGGTTTCCCTGGTTCGACGTAGCGCGTGGAAGGAACATGTTATTCCAACCAGTTCCTTTCCCCTCCATCAGGCGCCCCGGCTGGCCAGGGGGAGGCAGTTTAGAGACCAGGATTACTGCATGTTTTTTGTGAGGGTACCTACCCTAGGGGACACGGGGAGAACATGCAAACTCCACACAGAAAGGCCCTTTCGCCAACCCCGCCTCACGTATGGGCACTGATGACGCGGAGGAGGAAACACGCCGCCAGCACCCACAGCGCCCCGAGCGGGAATCGAACCCAGGACCTTCTAGCTGTGAGGCGACAGCACTACCAACTGTGCCACCGTGCCCATGAAGTTATTCTTTTTTATGTGCATCACTTCTTAACACCACTTCCTTCATCATACATACAGATGCACAGTAATACACACAAAAAAACTGTGAGAATTAGGTTAAAAAGAGAAGTCACAACAACAGTTAATACTGTGGTGGAGTGAGAGATGTGGTAGTTTAGTCACATGTAATACTCACAGTGCACAGCCTGGGCTATGATCACAGCCAGTAGTATAAGACACAGAATCCCCAGACATCCAGCAACAACTCTGAAAGGCCTTCTCCCTGTTTGACAAAAACAAGATAAGAGTGTAAAAGTCCTGCTACAGTATAGCTAAACTCAACCAGACTAAAGTGCTTTGAAATTACCTCCAACTATACTTTTACATAATATTACATTAATCACTCCACTATCCTCAGTGTCAGTCTCAGTCTCTGCTATCCCTGCTCAGCAAACGTTCCCAAATGTTTTAGCCTGAGACTCAAAACAGAATTGTGATGTCTCTGTTTGGGAACCAGTAATCACAACCATAAGAGCAGGGAGATATAAAGTACATTCAGGATATATAAAATCCCTCCAGGGGAAAACAGAACTCTTAGGTAAAAGGTGGTGGGGGTAAATAAACAGATATAGCACCACCTGTTGTGGTGATATAAACCTCTCAAGAGCCTATATCTTCCTGAACTATCTTGTTTAAAAGTTAAAAACGTAATATGGGGGATCATTAATCTTACCAGACTTTGGTAGGCCATTGTCCTTCTTGGGCTTGGTCCGTAGATCTTCATAGACTGCATCGTCTATCTTTTGCAGATCAAGACGCTCATAATGTCCTTCTTCAGACATTTCTACATTAGTTCTTCTTGCAGTGACGGTGGTTTCATTCTCGTAGTTTGTATCGTCTTGGTCTTCATCTTGGACCTCAATGTTGTCAGAATGCCTCGCTACAGCCATTTGTACTTATGACTTCAATTATTCCTGCAGGTATTTGATCTCTTCACAACACACTGAAGATATACTGTCTGTATCCTCACTACTACCCTAAATGAGAACATGCGCTTGCAACACACACACACACGCACGCACGCACGCACGTGCACGCACACGCACACACACACACTTCTCCCTATTGCTGGACTCTGTGGTTCGACACCATATGCAATTCTAAATTTCTTCAGGAAGGTGTAGGACAGGTTGTACTTACAGGAAACAGAAGGTAGAAGTGACCACAGTTTCCCTGTTTCATGATCTCTCTAAAGTTATGGCCAGACCGCACCAATGCAACTATAGTCACAACTCCTTGCAACAAAACAGTTTTAAGGTCAGTCCACAATGCAACACTTTGTAACTGCCATTGGGGGTAATGGTTGCAAGTAGCTTGTTGCGAATCATTGGTGTGGATTGGCCTTTATACAAAACACAACCGTCCGGTATTAAGAACAAACACCCACAATATTAAATACATTTTCAATAATAAAAAGGAGCCAAAATGTTTTAGTCAAAACGATGAAAACTATTCGGGGGCCTCCAGCCCATTCATTGGTTGGCCCACCGGGCATGGCGTGTCAAATGGCCAGTCCAGGCCTGTGAGTCATACTTCAGCCTCCTGTCCAACCAGTAACACAAACCACCCCTAAATGACCACATATCCTGCTGCCATGATGGACACATGACTGACTGAACACAACTATCATTACTACAGGGGCATTCCAAGGTATTCTTTGGTACTGGAAGCCCATCATTGGTATTGGTGATTTGTAATATGATCAGAAATCCCTACAGTATGTCGATATTATTTTGTCAGTTATTTATTCTTTTTTTCTTCGTATGTCTATTCTAAAACTTCCACAACGTTGTGTAAACACTGGCATATTACAGTTCAGCTGTGTCAGAGCCCATGCAGAGAGAGAGAGAGCTCCACGTCTGCCCTGTTGAAAGACCCATGATGCAACCTGATCGAGCCAAGATACTTGTAGTCTACCTGAGGTAATGCCAGCTCTAGACGAATGCACAGAGGGGTGGCCTGGGCACAGCCATTACTGAGACGTACCATTAAGCTGATTAGCTACACCTGGCCTACAGGGGCCAGGGCACTGCTCCATGTCATCTTAGACCCAGGATGGGCAATTTTGATGATGGAGAGGATTATTATTTATAATTATTATTACATTATTTATTTGCTTAGGAATGACAAACTAAAACTAAAATGAAAAACTAAAACTTTCTAAACGTTCTCATTTTTGGGGGTGAACTATATTAAAGTGCTTCACCTTCGCCACCTCTACTCCTTGCATCCTCACTGTTCCGCTGTATCGTTTAGGCACATATTCTGTCTTACTTACTGTATACTGTACTGTATACTGTATAGCCTACTGTCTTACTTACTGTATACATTCCTCTTCTCTAGACTAGATCATGGCTCCACCTTGACCTTGGTGTGATGTGACCCAAATATTCACAGAAATGAAAACACAAACAAAACCATAATGATTCAAACTGTTGTTATTACGGATATGTTCTTTCAATCCCTTGTTTATTTCCCTGTCCCGTTTTCTTTCGATTATAATACAGTCGCCTTGACCTACATTTTGTTGTATACCCTTACACGCACGCACGCACGCACGCACCAAATTCTCAAAATTACAGGGGTCCTTGAGTGAGTTTCAGGGATTCCCCCAAATCTTGAAAAACAATTGAAACATTTGAAATAGTTTTTTAAATACTTTTACAACACAAATCTTGAATGGGGTCCCTCCCTAGTACAACATATTCTCAGATGGGGGTCCACGGCCAAATACATATTAATTTGGTGGTCCTTGACATGAAAAAGAAGAGGTAGGCCTAACAAAGAAAAGGTCAACGTCTTGTGTGGACACTTTTCTCCCATGGTATAGGACAGGCCTTAATGCTGCCATCGGTTGGTGCAACCATGTAGTTACAACTTAGACTGCAGTAATGTTCTGTAGTAATGGTCTTATATTCAGGTCTGTTCTTTATGCAATTCATCATCTATTAATAGAGTAAAAAGTACAGCATTTGCCTCTGAGGTACAAGTGGAGTAGAAGTTTAAAGTATCAAGACATTTGTGTGTGAGTTTTGCAGAGCAGGTTGCAACACAAACACTAGAAAATGTATATTTGTGTTTACTTGAATTGTATAGAAATATACTGAATCTATAAGGTATTAAATGCAGCTGTGGAATGTAACCAAGTACATGTACATATAAATCTGGTTCTGAACATCATCATTATACATGAATACATACAATACAGCAGACAAAGCATCTTACTGAAAACTGAGGCAGTTTTTTTAAATTCTAAATGACTTGGAACCTCTCAAACCAACTGATCTTCTTAAGTAATGTACTTGTCAGTCTGTTCAAAATGTATTTTCCTATATGATCTTTGACAGAATACACAAGACAGAGACGTGCTCTTGTTCCATGCAGTGTGTTCCCTTTTCATGTAGAGTGGACTCACTCTATCAGGCTGGAGGTCATTGGGGGAAATGGAGTCCTTGCTATACGAGTGAATCAATAAATAGTGAATAAATACATAAGCTTAAGCAACAAAACAGTGTTTGTCCACAGGAGTCACTCAGCAGTATCCATACCAAACGGACAATAAAGAAGGCCTCCCAAATAGTTGAGGACAACACACACACCCTCCTGACCCACTACAAAAGGGGCTCAGCTAGCTTTGTGCCCACCTCCATCAGACTTATGAACGCCTAGGCTCAATCCCTCCCCCCTCGTTGGACTTTCCACCTGATGGACTATAGTGAACACATAGATTGCATACAGTATATCAGATTATTAATTATTAGTGCTTATATATTACTGATTTTAATACATTATGCTTTTAAACAGTAGTTTTTCTTTTTTAGTAATTTTTATAGTATTTTTATAGTAACTGTGTATGTACGTATTGTGATTTCTTCTCTTTTACCACTGCACAAAATAAGTTTCCGAAAGGAAAAATAAAGTTCTTTGAAGTTTAAGTTTATTTTGTATCAAGGTGGTAGTGAACAGATCAGTGCAATTTGTATAGCAACAATTTTAGGAATATATTCAGGTTCAGGTAGCCTATATAAATGCAAGGACCTTCTGTAAAAGAAACACAATTTAAACACATTTCAAACATTATTATTCGAAAAAATAAAGCGAGGCTCCGCACACTCAAATCCATGTGCACAATCAATAGATTCATTGCAAGCTTTCGGTCTACCGACCTTCGTCAGGCATAATCAAACAGTGACATATAGGACAGGATATGTGTTCATCACTTGATTGAAAGAATGTTCACACCTGTGTCAAACATTTCAATTGAGAATGACAGCTCATGGGCTGAAAAAAGACACATAGGCCTACCCCCTCTCCTCGCCACTCGCCCTACACACTTCCACTCGGTTTGAGCATAGATATATAAATATATAAATTCCCCTCCCATCCACAAAGTCGTACGATTAGTCACACACGTTACTGCATTTATTCTCCGCATTTGACCCATATCTCTTGGAGCGCTGAGCCGCAGCGTGCGCCGCACTCGGGAATCATTAGTTGATTTGACCCCCAATCCAACCCATTGATGCTGGGTGCCAAGCAGAGAGGCATTGGGTCCCATTTTTACAGTCTTTGGTATGACCCGGCCGGGAATCAAAGCCCCAACCTCCCAGTTTCAGGGCAGACACTCTAACCACAAGGCCACTGTCTGCTTAATAACAGCAGTACAGCAATGCAATCTAAAAGCATGCTAATATGTTTAAAATGGCAGCAGCATTTATGTAATGTGTACACTAAGGATAACTATAATCATCGCCTGGTGCGATCTGCCACAGCGCTGCCTACTTCTAGTAACGGCAGCACTGCCCAGCCACTCAATGCAAGTGGATGGGAGGGGAATTCCGGTGCCGTCTCTATTATTTATATATCTATGCTCAAACCGAGTGGAAGTGTGCCGGGCGAGTGGCGAGGAGCCTGTTTCAAAAAGGACCAAAGTCCACCGAGACAAGAGACAATCACGGAAAAAATATATATTACAATTAGTTTCAAAACGAAGAAAACAAAAAACAAAAGACAAAAAAATGCAATCTAATGCAAACATCAGGCCATCATAAAGCAAAGAGCAAATGTGATCTTTTGTCCTTTGTTTATAAAACAACACTCATGTCAACCCCCTCTCTGAAGAGTAATCTGCTCTATTGCCTGGAACCTAAGGGGGGAGATGGGATGAGAGTGATTATTAAAGTGACAGGCTACGAGGTATAGTTTTCATCTTTTCTTCTGATAGAACTTTTATGTTCACTCAACCTTTGTTTGAGGGGATGTATAGTTTTACCAATATAGATGATGTCACATGGACATTTTAAAAGATAGTTACACAACATTTTTGTGTTACATGATGACACGGTCCCTTACTGGAAAAGCTTTCCCTGTTCTAGGATGTCTAAATACATTAGCTTTCGAAGTGTTGTTACACTGGGCACAGTTGCCACAGGGGTAATTTCCTGGTTTAAGGGGGGCCAGAAGAATATGTTTTGGGGGTCTCCAGACCACACTTTGAGAACCTCTGCTCTATATTTCCCTTTCCATGTCCTCACTGCAAATCGCTGATCTCCAATCTACACGCAAAGCATCATAGTTGGTGCATGGTTTCTATTAAAGTGGTTATGGCTACAACAGTTTGCACTTTAAAATGTTTGAGTTTTTATCATTTTCACTACTAATTACTACTGTAGCAGAACACTGAGCTGCAGTTTGATCAATGAAGTGAAAACAAACATCACTTCTCACAGATTGATGCCCCTGTATCTGAACATGACCAATTAAACCATGTTCCAGTGTCAGTATGGTGACTGATGGCTGCACAGTTCTTGTCTTCATCGTTATGAGGATATCCACTTCCCCAGTACCTGCACAATAATAAACAACAATGTATTGAACCACCTCCACTCAGTCACTCACATACAGTACCAGTACCTGCACAATAATAAACAACAATGTATTGAACCACCTCCACTCAGTCACTCATACAGTACCAGTACCTGCACAATAAACAACAATGTATTGAACCACATCCACTCAGTCACTCACTTTGATAGAATTACAATATAAAAACATGTCAAATGTCTCACTGTGTTGTCAGTGGTGTTCCATCCACCCACGTCGTCCATCTGCCCTCAGTCCTGTTCAGACTGATCCATGAAGAACCCCCAGGGCTCAATCCATTGATGAATACCTGATTATTTGTACATGATCATTAATTTTATCCAATATACATTCACTTCTTCACTATAATCATTAGAATTAGACACACACACACACACACACACACACACACACACACACACACACACACACACACACACACACACACACACACACACACACACACACACACACACACACACACACACACACACACACAAACCTGTTCTTCTCTACTGTTAATGACCACCAGATCAGCTCCTTGCTTCAGACAGTAATCTCTGCTTTGCTCCCATGTTTTCCCTCCAGTAGTTCTGTAGTAACAGCTGTCTGCAAACGTCGTCCAACCACTGGGACACGACTTGTCTAAATACATCAAACAGGAGAATTACTGATGGATTTCAATGTACTGATAACCAAGTCTAACATATATAGCTGTAATAATAATAGTAGTCAGTGGAGTGTAGGGTAAAACTATTCATCTATTAATGGTGTTTTATACTCACACATTTACTCAAGTAAACTTTTGTGGTAGCCTATTTTCACTTCAGTTGAGTATTTTAATTTTGTTATAGGCTTACTTCCTACGCCTGAGAGGCAAATATTGTAGTTTTTACTACATTTATTTAACAGCTTTATATTTACTGGTTAATTTATAGATTGAAATTATTAATATGAAATCTATTTCAGCCGCCATGCATCCCCATTGATGATGTCATTGGTAGGCAGGTTCCTGAACGGTCCACAGCCCACCAATGAGACACAGAGTGAGTAGAGCAGATGAGGCTGAAAATAGTAAGAATAGTTATTGTTCTATGATAGTTGTCATACACCACTACCACCAGCAGTGAGGAGTTTACTCAGATTTTCTACCTCCCTGATAATAATTAAAATATCACTAATAATAACACAATTTAATAGTTATTTTGTATCTTCTCTCACCTATCTGTGTCTTGAGATGGTTTACTTCACGTTGAAGCTGGTTCTTCTCCAGGGTCAGCTTATCGTTGATGAAACAATCTGCGAAGGAAAGAAATGGTTATTATAAAGACTGTTGTTGCTACTACATGATGAGGTCAAGCACCTGTGTGGACATTTTGATTTAAGAAGAAGAAAAGAGTTGCCACTAGTGTGCCTCCGCACGGTTGTTGTTATTGTTCATGTGAATTAACTAACTTGACAACGCCACTTCATTCATCATACTGTACTTTGCAGATGCATGCAATAATACACACATATAGAAACAATGCTAATTAAACAAAAATATATAGGGCTCTATTTTTGTCCATGCTAAACCCCTTATGCCTAAACTACTTTTCCTTTTTATTTTTTTACTATTTTGAAAATCATTTTTGAATAGTTAAAATAGCCAATCTACAAGCTCACATGTCTATGTAGATTGGCTATTTTAACTGTTCAAAAAGGTTTTTCAAAATTAGTAAAATAAAAATTAAAATGTATGTATTTGGTTAAAATGGGTAAGGTTTAAAAAAAAAAGGCAAGAGCATGCTCTATTGCACTGGCCTAAAAGTGGGTCCTTAAAAACTGCTTCAACTTCTGAGATTTGTATTTGGTTTATTAGCCACCAGATGGCATACCTGGTAAATTCCAAGCGTATGTATGTATGTATGTATGTATGTATGTATGTATTTGGTTAAAATGGGTAAGGTTTTAAAAAAGGCAAAAGCATGCTCTGTTGCACTGGCCTAAAAGTGGGTCCTCTAAAACTGCTTCAACTTCTGAGAATGTGTGTTTGGTTCATTAGCCACCAGATGGCATACCTTATAAGTATGTATGTATGTCTGTCTGTATGTCTGTATGTATTTAAAAGGGGGGCTTTTTTGTAAAATCCCAGCCTACAATACCTTAATATATTTAAAATCCAAAGTAAGGTTACCAGTGAAGGGCAACCTGCCTATTCACTGGGGACTATGCAAGGCAGAGGCGTCCACCCCCTGAGTCCAAGTTAGACTAGACCGCATACCTAAATATATGTATATATGTATGTATGCATGTATGCATGTATGCATGTATGCATGTATGCATGTATGCCACACCTAAAGTGGCCAGTAGAGCACACACATACATCACACACACAGAGGCCAGGGAGGAGGACAGTACAGTACGTACCACTCACTTCAGACGGGTCTGATTTTTAAGTGGTGCAACCACTTCCTTAAGTCAGGGGTTCTCAACGTTTTTGGCCGGGGACCCCCGGAAATGCTTTGGCAATGTCTCGGGACCCCCGCCCCGCCCCCTCCCGCCCCCCCCCAATATAAATTGACTGCTACAATAACCTTAATAATAGAGACAATACACCATTAATAAATACTGAAACCAGATATACATTAGGGAAGGTGTATGCATGTACTATATGTAAACTCTTCATTTCCTTTTTCCACTCCAGCCATTCAGTTTTTTTTTTAATAATTTGGGGACCCCCCAAAATAATTTGGCGACCCCCCGAGGGGTCGCGACCCACGGGTTGAGAACCCCTGCCTTAAGTGTGTGTGGGTGGGTGGGTGGCTGGCTGGCTGGCTGGCTGGGTGGGTGGGTGCGTCTGAGCACGAAAACAGCATCGTTGTTTTTCACAAAACACACGCACATATTAACTGTATATATGGTGATTTCGGGTGTGCTAGTACAGTACAGTACAGTGACAGTACAGTACAGTGGCGGGTACAGCAGAGGGACCCCCACACGGTAGCCATTTCTCAACCGTTTCGGACGCGGGGCGGCTCGCCGGAATCGGGCCGGCACCCTGGGTGCGTTCATGTTGGTCTGGACCCCCCCCCCCCCGGGGACCCCCACACGGAGTTGCACCACTTACTTCACGGGTGTGATTTTTGGTTTATACTGTAGCAATCTGGGAGGGCATCATCAAAAGGGGGTGGGGGGGTCTGAATCTGTCTTGAGAGATTATACTCTTGGCTTTTATAGATGTCACAGCTAGGCAACAAACTCCCTGAGTGAGTGATGTGGTAGTTTAGTGACATGGAATACTCACAGAGCACAGCCTGGGCTATGTTCACACCCATCAGTATAAGACACAGCATCCCCAGAGACACAACAACTCTGAAAGGCCTTCTCCCTGTTAGACAAAAACAACATACCGGTAAGAGTCTTAGGCCCAGGCCACACTACTCTGGATCTTTTGCAAAACGGATATTTTCGTCCTCCGTTTTAGAAAAAATCCCTGGCCATACGACAGAGATATCTATATATGTCCACACCCAAACGCAGAAACGCATTGAACACAGGATAAAATCACTGCAGTAGCAGGTTTCAATTGTAGGCTATACTAATAAGTACCGCATTTTAAAAGCCACCTAAATTGTGAGTGGAAGTGGAACATTGTCGGTCAGCATGTCACACTGCGTAAATCTCCAAATCCCGACTCTCGACTTTTCTCTCCATATCATTTAAAAATGATATACACTTTATATTACCATTGCTCTGGCGACTTGGCAAGTCCTGCACATAAATTAATAGCATAGTCAGACCTATAGAAGTGTCCACAACCAGTTGTGAGCTTGTAGAGTGGCTATATTTTCGAGCTGTATAATAAATGTCACGTTATAATGTGTAGGCTAATACAAGTTCACGCGCGCACATTGTCAGCATGTAGGCATAGTGACATGCAGTCAATGGTGCGCCCTTAATTACGTAAACATGAGAGAGATGTGCCATATACGCACGATGCGATTCCATTCACACCTCTCTCTCGCTCTCTCTGCACCCTCTCTCACTCTCTCTCTCTCTCTCCTCGCATGACCATGAACATGGTGGACCCTGTTGGAAACAAGTGTAATGCTTAATTGGGTCGTCCACTCACAGTTAACAGCCTTTGTATTGAGTTTGTGCTTGAAATGTACTGTAATTCTGCAAACTGTTAATAAATATTTCAATGTGGCAGCGGTGGCCGAACGGATTGCGTTGGCCGAACGGAAATTAAATGAAATGATTACTATATTTACCCAGGGTATCTGGGCTAAGCTCAAGAACTTGTTTCCAGCCAGGCCCTGCTCATAGAACATTTCATCGTAGTGGTTCAATGCCTTGTTCAAGGGCACTTCAGCGGTGGTAATTTTAACGTGTCGGACCGCTGATTCGAACTGGCGACCTTCCGGTATCAAGACCGCTCCGCAATCCGTTCGGCCACCGCTGCCACCGCTGCCATCTCTCTATATCATTTGATAAAGGCATATTCAAAACATGACTTGTACACCCAATGAAAATATAAACTTCACGGAATATATACCACTTCGAATTATAACAATCGGTTGAAGATTATCTGAATATCGCACAAGTAAAATCTCAACTTCTTTGCGCAACGGGCCATTGCACTGAGGACTGGCAGTGTTTTACATATACTTGTGAGGACCTCTGCTTGGATTCATGCCGGTGAGTGGGGCACCTTTTTGATTGATTGATTGAAAAATGTATTAACAGTTTGCAGAATTACAGTACATTTCAAGCACAAACTCAATACAAAGGCTGTTAACTGTGAGTGGACGACCCAATTAAGCATTACACTTGTTTCCAATAGGGTCCACCATGTTCAAATCATCAAAAACATTTAGAGACGTACAAATAGACACTTCTATATAGACAAAGGACAGAACATGAATTCATCATAAAGGAGGTAAAAAGGGAAAAGAAACATATACAGTGAGGGAAAAAAAGGGGTGGGCGGTGGGGGGGATTCACGTTCAGCTCCGTTAATTTGTTTGTTTTCCTTGGAGGAGCTGCGTTGGGTCCCCAAGTCGGCTCCGTGGCCGTACCTTGAGTTGGCTGTGTGGCCGTGACCGTCTCTTGTGTTGTCCTTGCGTTGGGTCCCCAAGTCGGCTCAGTGGCCATACCTTGAGTTGGCTGTGTGGCCGCGACCGTCTCGATCTGCAAGCTCACAACGCGCTGCATGTGGACGCAACACTTGGAGCTTGTAGATACACGGAATGACGATACAAATTTCACAGAATATAGCCTACCACTTTGAATTAAAACAATCGGTTGTGCTTAGCACTCGGCACCAATACAAATGAAATCACCAGTCCGCACTGGACTAGTAGGCTGATATATGTATTATTGGATGCAGCAGAGCAGAGCCTTTGCTCACTGATAAGTTTTAAAGTTGTTAACAGTGATATATAAACATGAACAATAAATTGGATAGATATCTGTGTAGTTTCCATGCAGGCACAAGCTGCATTTCTCACCTAATTGTAGTAAAATTTATATGTGATAATAAGCGGTGACATCATCGTTTCTCAAAATCTCCGTTTTGCATGACTACACAGATCCACTGATGACCTCCGTTTGAGTGGCCGAAAACGCCGTTTGCGTGTGGCTGAAAGGCCCAAACGCACAGATAAATGTGCGTTTTGCAAAAGATCCATAGACGTGTGGCCTGTGTCCCTCATCTCACCTCTGTCTCCATGTCCATCCCTAATATTAACTGTCCTCGTTAGCTTGAGTAAATGTAAATGCAACAAGTGTGAATATTATTTTATCATGGCGGTCTCTGCTATCCCTGCTCAGCACATTGAAAGTAGTTCCCAAACGTTTTAGTCTCAGTAATCTTACCAGTCTTCGGTAGGCCTTTGTGTTTCTTGGTCTTGGTCCGTAGATCTTCATAGACTGCATCTTCTTTCTTTTGCAGATCAAGACGCTCATAATGTCCTTCTTCAGACATTTCTATCGGTAGGCCTTTGTGTTTCTTCGTCTTGGTCCGTAGATCTTCATAGACGGTATCGTCTTTCTTTTGCAGATCAAGACGCTCATAATGTCCTTCTTCAGACATTTCTACATTAGTTCTTCTTGCAGTGACGGTGGTTTCATTCTCGTAGATTGTATCGTCTTGGTCTTCATCTTGGACCTCAATGTTCTCACAGTGCCTAGCTACAGCCATTTGTACCTTTATGACTTCATTCTTCCTGCAAGTATTTGACCTCTCCACAACACACTGAAGATATACTGTCTGTATCCTGACTGTACTACCCTAAATGTAAACATGCACTTGCAAGCGCACACACACACACACACACACACACACACACACACACACACACACACACACACACACACACACACACACACACACACACACACACACACACACACACACACAGCACCACTTCTCCCATGCTAGACTGTGGTTCTTCACCATTTCTTATGCAATACAATTGAGAGTATGCGCATGCTTAAAGTGAATGGCACATCGAGTGGCAAATCGAGTGGCAAAGCAACATGCAAAGTGAGTTTAACATTGTTTAACGTTGTTTAATGCAATCAGATAGGACCTTTCTGTGTGGATGTATGGGCTGTCAAGGCCAGAAAGTAGTTTTTGCCACTCAGTAGGCGTTCTTGCATAACTTCCTGGTTTGATGATGATGTCACGGGCATACCCTCTATTCTAAATATCTACAGGAAGCTGTAGCTTGTACAGGAAACAGAAGGTATAAGTGACCGCAGTGTTTCATGATCTCTTAAGTTTTAAGTTAATTAGTCCACGCCAATGCAACACCTTGTCACAGTCACATACTTTGCCTGTCTAGCTCTTGTATTTCTATGTTATGTTCTGGTTCTATGTTGTCTTCCCCAGGTGTTTCTCATGTGTAATCACTAATCAGCCCTCATGTGTATATTGTCTTGTTCCCCAGTCAGTCCTTGTCCAGTCATTGTTTTTGTGTCACTTCTACTTCTTGTTCAGTTCAGTGTTTGTGCCGTTTTCGCAGTTACTTTGTAATAAATCACCCAATCTTGGATTTTGAACTCTGCCTGGTTGCTGTCCTGCATCCTCACCACACCACCGGAACGTGACACACCTTGCGTCACGAATCAATAGTGCGGATTGGCCTTTACACAACACACAACTGTCTGGGATTACAGTAAGAACAAACACCCACAATGTTAATAAAAATCACACCCGTGTGAAGTGAGGGGTGCTCTTATCATCGTACATCATCATACATCATTTCATTCCATCTAAATCTGCGTCCTCATCTTCGTCTTCAATGTTTGTCTTTACACAAACACTCAAAGCTGGCCATTCATTATCAATGGCATTCAATGTTTGTGTTAGGACAATTTTTGTGTTTACACCCATCCTCAAAGCTGGACATAGGTCGGGCTAGGGCCCCTCATAAAGGACACATTTACTGAGCCAAAATATTTTAGTCAAAATGGTGCATTTATATAGTGCCTTTATCCAAAGCACTTTACAGAGATTGTGCATTACATTCACACATACATTCACACACCGATGCCGGAGGAAACCATGCAAGGCACCAACCTGCACGTCTTGCTCAAGGACACTTCGACAACCGGATTCGAACTGGGAACCTTGCGGTTGCCATGCAGTCACTCTCATCATACATCAGAAATACATACATCATCACATTCCAGCCAATCACTTTTTAAGACCTCAGCCAATCAAATCACATTAAGTAATTCTCTCTCTCTCTCTCTCTCTCTCTCTCTCTCTCTCTCTCTCTCTCTCTCTCTCTCTCTCTCTCTCTCTCTCTCTCTCTCTCTCTCTCTCTCTCTCTCCATTCATGTTGTTGTGGTGTATACCGACAGCCGGTCAGCAAGTGGATTCATGAATGTATGTAGGCTATATACTGTATATAGACAATATTTTAGGCCAATAAAACTAAAACTATATTCAGTACCAAATGTCCCACTCCATACCCCCGGCTGTGAGTCGACTCTCTCCTCTTTAAAAGATGTCGCCCAAATCAAACCTGATTTAGATGTTTCATGAAACTATTCATTTTCATTTTTATGCAGTAATTATAGTAATGCTAAGTGTGACTGAATGTCACTGGAAGATACTCATTATTCTCTGTGTTTGTCTTTTACTGTATTTACAGGTCTGGACCAATAACAGCCTGTCAAGCCATCTGAAGTCAGATGTTTTCATTTTCTCTCCAAAAACCCTTAACCTATTTTTGGATTGTTTTAAACAAGACTTATATTTTATTGTTCCAACAGACCTAATTTAATTTCAAGTATAGGGCTATATTTACTGTTACTATAGTTTGTTTCCGAAACTTTATTTTGGTATGTTGTTGTTTGTACCAGTTCATGAGACTGTGACATGGCTTAATTTCAGTAGTAGGCCTATTGGACTCTTGCTAACAAATACACCCTTCTTGATTGTTGATTCATGTCTCTATGTAAAAATATGTCTGAACTGAAATAATAATAGTTATGTAAATTGAAAGGATTACATATTTAATAATGATAATAAGGACTGTATTACTACTTCGATAGCCAGAGCTGAAACTCCGGAACGTATAAAAATACTTTTGAAAGTAATCAGAGTACAAATAAATACTCAGCACCAAAAACCTAGGCAGAGAGCCTCTAACAATTTACAAAAATGGATTTAAACCTTTTAGATTATAAAGTTAATAATTAGCTTTAACAGGAATATTTTTAAGGAGAATGATCAATATAAAATGATACCTTAAGCAGGAAATATATATGATTTTCACCAATTCATTTTAGTTTGGAGAGTACAGAACAGATCCACATACAGCCAATTACAAAATGTCTCTCCCCGTCTCGCAAAATGGAGACGGCATATATGATATTGTAATCAGATAGAATACGCTACACAGAGCATACGTGTCAGACAGTTCATACAATCACATCCTGTCAAAACCAAGGACTGTCTAAAGAGGACGAGACGCGCAGACCGTACGGGCGACGCCATGTTGCTTATAGTGCTCCATGGAAGGAAAGAAACATGCACAGTTGAGACCAAGGAAGCTGAACGTGGAAGTGTTGGCTGCATAAGTGCATATAGCCCATTGCGCATGTTTCTTTCCTTCCATGGAGCACCATAAGCAACATGGCGTCGCCCATACAGTATTCGCGTCTGATCCTCTTTAGACAGTCCTTGGTCAAAACCAGGAAGCATAATGCATGGGATATGTAGTTTAAGGGTGACTTTGTAGTCCATAACTGGGTTCTAGTCAAGTTAGTTGGAGACTAGTAAAGTTAAAGTTAGACGGCTTGTCTGCTATGGGAGCAAACATGTTTTTCACAGAGAGGAGATAAACGGGAAACAACAATTCTATATCTTACTCGCTGACTGGGGGAAGAATTAAAATCAGTAGGACACAGGGCATGAAGATACAAAGGCCTAGGGCACATGTACCGATTCATAATTATTGCAGGGCACATGTAATACGACATCCGCAAAACAACAAATCTACAATATTATCCATCAATAGTAGTAATATGTATTCAGTACACACATTCACAAAAACACTGATCAGGTGGTTTTATTTTCAAGGAAGATGCAGCAGTTATTATACTACCACTTATTTTTTACAGGATAGACAAGTATCTCTGCAGGACAAAGATATGAGATAAAGAGAATACAAAATAAAATAAAATACATTTCGACTTTTCTTTCATGTAGATTATATCCACCAATGAGGATAAAACATAAATGACGATACACTGGAGATCAGACCTATTACATCGATAGTACATTAAAAAAAAATCTTTAAAGTTAAAATTGCCATGTTGTAGTTACAGTATGATTAAAGTCTTTCCATGGGTGATGTTTTTACAATTGACCAAGACTTTTGGCTGCATAGATTTACAACGCGGAAGAAGATACACCGTACAGACTGTTAACTTATAAACGTATGAATAGACAGACCTCATTACCATTGTTGATAAAGTTATTGAACAATTGAATTACTATAGTAAATGCGTAGCTCTGGTCCATAGCCTTATTGCTCTTTGTTTCCTTTAATGCAAGGCAGCAAGAGCAGTAAGGCTATGGACCAGAGCTAGTAAATGGGTATTAAACCTAAGTTGTGTAATGCACTTTTTTAAAAACCTTTTTAGTTTTGAAATACTCATTTTAGGAAATTAATTATTGTTTAGATTATTAGATATATTATGTAAATAGGGTGTGACTATGTTTTGTTTAAAGGACCACTTCACCACTTTTCAACATCTCTTCATATAATTGGTCCTCACTAATGTTCATGATAAAATACCACCATTTTTTCCTACTCAGTCTGTGTCTCATAGGAGGGCTTTGGGCAGTTCGGACACCCGTCCACCAGTGACATCATCATTAGGCAGATTTGTTTTTAAAACAAGATTTGTTTTAAAATATATTTAGATTTGTATTATCGTGAGAACGATGGCTTCAACTTTTGCATTGCAACTTTTCAGGAAAAGAAAGCCTGCCGTTTCCATTAGCTTGGATTCACCATTGATGATGTCACTGGTGGACGGGTTTCTGAACTGCCCACAGCCATCCTATGAGACACAGACTGAGTAGGAAAAAATTGTGGTATTTTATCATGATCATTAGTTAGGACCAATTATAGGAAGAGAAGTTGAAAAGTGGTGAAGTGGTCCTTTAAGGTTAAGGTTAACGAGCCTGAATAGAATATAGAAGCGACTCGTCTCACCCGTCATAAACGTCCACGGTCATGTCAGGCGTGTGCGTGTTTGTCATTGTGGCCTTGACAGTAAATCTACCGTCCATGTGGGTGATGACTCGCGCCGCCTTGCGTCTGACAAACAAGCCCAGCTCACGTTTGTAGTACATCTCGCGGTAAAGCTTGCGATCGCACACTTTGTACTTGGGGAAGAGTCCCGCCGCGAACCAGTTGGAGTGGATTATGAAGTTGAAGGGCACGGAGAACATGAAGGCCAATTTCTTGTCGACTCTGTTGGTCTTGGTGTCGACGAGGTCGTAGGTGAAGACGCCAACGGTACCCCTCACGCTGCTCGTCTTGCGGAACTCCATGTGTGTCTCCATGTTGGTGCCAATGTTGCGCGCCATAAAAGGTACGGTGCTCGAGCCACTGACCATGTACAGCCTAAAAGGTATAGGTAGAAAAAATATATATGTTTAGAGTAACTGATTGAAAAAAAGAAAGAGAGTCGCGATGCAATACACTTTTATTAAACCACCGTTTCGGCAATAAAACGCCTTCTTCAGGGTATGACAGCCATATATATGGCTGTCATATAAAAAAAATAAAAACTTTCCAAGGAAGGGACTGCACACTCCAGGGAACAGAGACGGACAACTTACTGCATCAACTTATTTATTAGCACGACGCGTTTCGCCGTGAGCTTCGTCAATATATATATATATATATATATATATATATATATATATATATATATATATATATATATATATATACACAAGTCCCACAAACAGCATATAAATCCCTAAAAACCTGCTCCCTGGTTACAAGACCAAAGGGAGTAACTGATTAATTTTTTTTTAATAATAATAATAATAATAAATAAATAAATGTATTACAAAATAATAAAATAAACAAGTATAGCCTACCCGGGGTTCTGGAGTTTATGGGAAGTACAGTAATTCCTCAGCACAATGTTGCACTGGCGATGAGTGAGCCTTGAAATGGTCTTACGTACGAAAGCATCACTCACAGTGGTGCTTAGACATAGTATATACATGAACGTATATATCACCGACATGATGAGTGGAAGGTATAATAGCCTGGGAAAGGGAAGAGAGAGAGAGAGAGAGAGAGAGAGAGAGAGAGTGCAAAGACAACGTTAGTCAAGGATCATGACATTTTGACTTCTTATTCTCACCCAGTGATTGATTGCCCAGTACAGAGTCAGAATCTGATTTGTATTTCTTCATACAAAAATTGTTGTTTTGTAAAAAAAAAAGAAAGAAAAAAAAAAAAGAAAAGTGTAAATCCATTTTCTAATTTTGGATTCACATTATACACACAAAATGAGTTCCTAAATATTAATTTAGACTTTAAGAAGAAGAGAAACATGCATTTTGTTCTGAACTAATGGAAGATTACTCTAAAGTCTAAAACATAGGTTGTAGCCTAGATGCATCATCAAAAGTCCAAATCAGGCCTGGGCCATGGCTTAGTGGTCCAGGCACCTTGGCTGGTAATCCAGTCTGGCAGTGTGCCGCGGGTTCGACTCCCGATCCCGACGGCCTTTACTGCATGTCTTCCCCCCATCTCTCTCCCCATTTCCTGTCAGCCTACTGTCTGTCCCTCCATAAAAAATATAAAATAAAGGCGAAAGCCACAAAAAAAAACATTTAAAAAAAAAAGAAGTCCAAATCAATGGTAACTGGACAACTCCTCATTTGGAATTGAGGCTTTAGTGGGGAACTGGTTCTAGTTTAGTTTATTTAGCCAGTTCAAATAAATACTATTAAAGTAAGTAATGAACACCACAATATATCCTCAGCATCCTTTCTCAGACCCAAACATGTTACTGTACAATGACTGCTATACCTCCTCTCGATATAGACCTATATTCATTGTTATTATTCACATGTAGCCTACCTGGACATAACATAACATAACAACTATTGGTATAAGATTTGTACCAGAATGCCCTGTTTACATGAAAGAAACAATGTTCTTACCTGGAATCAGAATGTAGCGCAGCCTGAGGTCTTCGAGAACTTCTTATTATTTGAAACAATTGGCAAGCAATATATAGCATCATGGGGCAGGGCCTCTTCCAAATAGGCCCCTCCTTTTCTACATGAGATGGATGGGACACTGTATGATACCACAGAAACCCCACCCGTATATGTGCCATAGGCCAGGGGTTCTCAACCTTTTTGGCCGGGGACCCCCGAAAATGCTTTGGCAACGTCTCGGGACCCCCGCCCCGCCCCCTCCCGACCCCCAATATAAATTGACTGCTACAATAACCTTAAACCATTTTGGGCGGGAACCCCTTTTGGTGTTTTAAGCATTGTTATAATTTAGCTATTGAAAAATAGCAGATCTACAAGCTCATAGCGCGCCACCGAGTGGCGCGCTACGAGCTTGTAGGTCTGCTATTTTTGAAAAAAAGGGAAAATAAAATTTAAAAATAAATATATATATATATATATATATTTTTTGAAAATAATTTGGGGACCCCCTAAAATAATTTGGCGACCCCCCGAGGGGTCGCGACCCACGGGTTGAGGACCCCTGCCATAGGCTACTACTCTTCAATTAAACAGAGACAAAACTGAGTCGGTGGAGCCAAGGAAGACAGATTAAAAGTCAGTGCCCAACTCCAATCGGTAATGTTAAACACCTCTCTAGCCAATTAAAACCCTTGTTGTAGTCATGTAGACTCAGACCTATACTGTATTTAAACAGCCACATTAACACAAAAGTCAGTCACAATATCAACAAAAAATATATAGTATGGTAGAGGATATAGAAATCAGCAGGATATAGAAAAATGTCATGCATTCATCTTCAGTAGACTCAGAGGGACGTGGACATCAAAGGGGGCTTCAGCCCCTGCCCTTTTTTTTACCCGTCTGTAAGACAACTGCCCTTAATTTCCAGACCAACGAATGCAGCATTTACTATGGTGAAACAAATGCAAATGCCACTCCTTTCCATGCCATGCCGGAAGGCCGCATTCAGGATAATTGCTTTTTTTCCCCACAAAGTCTCCTGAACTTGAACACAGCATTTTGCATTGAACACATTTGTTTAGAAATCCATGTTGTATATGTCACTAGATAAAGAGTGCTGGGTTGCACCCCGATATAGCACCCCAAAAAGCTGATCTACAAGCTCTCAACGCGTGGCAGCGCGACGCGCTGTGAGCTTGTAGATCTGCTATTTTTGCTGTTTTTGTCTCCCTAAAAATCAATGAGACGACTGCAGTTGATTCAGAACGCCACCGCTCGAGTCCTTACTAATACTAATACCAAGAAAGTGCAGCATATCACTCCAGTTCTCACTGGCTCCCTCTGTGTCAAATAATTGATTTCAAAATGTTGGTAAAAGCTTTAGATGGTTTATGGCCAAAAGACATCATGTACTGAACGTGTATGATATCGTGAACCATCCAGACCTGTCAGGTTATCTGGGAAAGGCAGAAAGCACAACCACAAATGAACGTTAACACGGGGACGCAGCATTTATGCACCACATATCTGGAATAAAGTCCCAGAAAAAAAGCAGGTCTGCTAACTAAACTAAAGACCTTTCTGTTTGCTATTGCCTTCGATTGAGCAGAAGAGATCTCTCTCTTCTGCACTGCAACTGCATCTATACATTTTTACTTATTTTGTTTTATGCATCCTAATTGTATAATTGTGTTTCCTTGATGTTCTGTGCAAAGCCATTCATTGGATTGCCTTGTTGTTGAAATGTGCTATACAAATAAAACTTACAAATAAAAATTCCGGCATTTAACTTTAACTTGCCAAGCCTTCATAAGAAAACACAGACTTGCATGTGCGAATGGAGCACAGCGCACACGTATCATTGAGCATTTCCCTTCACAGACCTTCTGCTGAATAATGTTAATCTTAGTGGGGTAAGAGGATGAAACTATAGCTTTGGGGATGCGTCAGAGCGGGATTCCTGAATGGGAAATTCTGGGCACAAGCCCTGCAGGGCCCAAAAAGCAGGGTGGCACTGTAGAAAATTGGGCCAATTAAGTCAGAGGCATTCACCCTGGAAATCTTAATTATAGCGGCTCTCATATAATGTTATGTATTGTTACATATACAAATAATAAAGTGGCGAAAGCACATAACCAGCTGATCAGTCAGTCTATCATATGATTCTAAAGTAAAGGGCCCCATCACGATAAGCTACCATAGTGTACGGCCTGTTTTGAAACCGAATATACAAAAGATATTTCGACACTACTTGTTTTCTTTCACTTAAAGGAGGAAACTGATGACAAAAAGATACAAAAAGAGAGAACTATGACTCATTTCAACTTCATGTTGACATATCCGTGGTCCTGTAGATCATATCATGGAGATGCGGTCCGGTACGCTCTTAACCCATAGACCTGAAGACGTTTCTACAGATGTCTTCTAAATCCTGACAGTTTTCTGAAAAGCCTATGTTTCTATGTCAGTCGTTCTTAAAGTTTTTCATGTCAAGGACCCCAAAAAACGATATGTAATTGGCCGCCGACCCCCATCTGAAAATATGTTGTTCCAGGAACCCCCCATGAAGCAAAGATTTGAGTTAAAAACGTTCGCTCTGACAGAATATATATTCAATGATTTGCACTACATTTTCACCATTTTTCTAAAAATAGCAGACCTACAAGCTCGTAGCGCGGCACTCAGTGCCGCACTATGAGCTTGTAGATCTGCTATTTTTCAATAGCTAAAGTATAACATAATTCTTAAAACACCAAAAGGAGTTCCCGCCCGCCACTACACCATTGGTTCTCAAAGTTGGGGTCTCAGCTGGTCCATGGAAGGGTGGAAACTAAAATCAGCCAGAGAATGTACTGTATCATTCATAAACTGTACAGTACTATGCTGCGTGAATAAACATACAATTTGATAGCATACAGTATAGATCACCCAGGTTTTATGGTTCTTCAATGCCTGTGTGTGTGTGTGTGTGTGTGTGTGTGTGTGTGTGTGTGTGTGTGTGTGTGTGTGTGTGTGTGTGTGTGTGTGTGTGTGTGTGTGTGTGTGTGTGTGTGTGTGTGTGTGTGTGTGTGTGTGTGTGTGTGTGTGTGTGTGTGTGTGCATGCCTGCGTGTATTTTAAGTGTTGCAACACTTAAAATGTAGAACATGTAGAAAATGTTTTAATGACACCTTTTCATACAGTTACAATTATTCGGATATACACGTCTTTTATATTAATGGTAATATCGTATATCGTATCGATATCGCAATATTTGGCATAAATACAGAGGTATGACATTTTGTCCATATCGTGCAGCCCTACTTGTAATCCAGAGCCCAGCGTAGCCTTGCATGTGCGAATGGAGCACAGCGCACACGTATCATTGAGCATTTCCCTTCACAGACCTTCTGCTGAATAATGTTAATCTTAGTGGGGTAAGAGGATGAAACTATAGCTTTGGGGATGCGTCAGAGCGGGATTCCTGAATGGGAAATTCTGGGCACAAGCCCTGCAGGGCCCAAAAAGCAGGGTGGCACTGTAGAAAATTGGGCCAATTAAGTCAGAGGCATTCACCCTGGAAATCTTAATTATAGCGGCTCTCATATAATGTTATGTATTGTTACATATACAAATAATAAAGTGGCGAAAGCACATAACCAGCTGATCAGTCAGTCTATCATGTGATTCTAAAGTAAAGGGCCCCATCACGATAAGCTACCATAGTGTACCCGCATACGGCCTGTTTTGAAACCGAATATACAAAAGATATTTCGACACTACTTGTTTTCTTTCACTTAAAGGAGGAAACTGATGACAAAAAGATACAAAAAGAGAGAACTATGACTCATTTCAACTTCATGTTGACATATCCGTGGTCCTGTAGATCATATCATGGAGATGCGGTCCGGTACGCTCTTAACCCATAGACCTGAAGACGTTTCTACAGATGTCTTCTAAATCCTGACAGTTTTATGAAAAGCCTATGTTTCTATGTCAGTCGTTCTTAAAGTTTTTCATGTCAAGGACCCCAAAAAACGATATGTAATTGGCCGCCGACCCCCATCTGAAAATATGTTGTTCCAGGAACCCCCCATGAAGCAAAGATTTGAGTTAAAAACGTTCGCTCTGACAGAATATATATTCAATGATTTGCACTACATTTTCACCATTTTTCTAAAAATAGCAGACCTACAAGCTCGTAGCGCGGCACTCAGTGCCGCACTATGAGCTTGTAGATCTGCTATTTTTCAATAGCTAAAGTATAACATAATTCTTAAAACACCAAAAGGAGTTCCCGCCCGCCACTACACCATTGGTTCTCAAAGTTGGGGTCTCAGCTGGTCCATGGAAGGGTGGAAACTAAAATCAGCCAGAGAATGTACTGTATCATTTATATACTGTACAGTACTATGCTGCGTGAATAAACATACAATTTGATAGCATACAGTATAGATCACCCAGGTTTTATGGTTCTTCAATGCCTGTGTGTGTGTGTGTGTGTGTGTGTGTGTGTGTGTGTGTGTGTGTGTGTGTGTGTGTGTGTGTGTGTGCATGCCTGCGTGTATTTTAAGTGTTGCAACACTTAAAATGTAGAACATGTAGAAAATGTTTTAATGACACCTTTTCATACAGTTACAATTATTCGGATATACACGTCTTTTATATTAATGGTAATATCGTATATCGTATCGATATCGCAATATTTGGCATAAATACAGAGGTATGACATTTTGTCCATATCGTGCAGCCCTACTTGTAATCCAGAGCCCAGCGTAGAGTATAGACGGAGTTACGACAACTCCGTTCACTTCATGGGGCCAGTCCTCTTCTACATAGACTTCTATTGGCGAATAGGGACACCGGAAGTTTACGGAATGTATTGGAGTCTATGGGCTCGTGCGAGTACATGAACCTGTTTTCTGCCCCCTCAATGTCGCAACTCTGTCTATACTCTATGGCTCTGTTGTAATCCAAACGTACACGCGTGTGGGGATAGGGTGGCCTGGCTGGGTGTATCGACTTGACTACCGCGGCCTGAATGATTCAGCCCTGCAGCCCTGGTGTGAGATATGATCTGGACAACAGATGTCAATATGAAGTTGAGGATAACATTGACCACTTCTGTGTCTTAGTCATTCTTCTCTCTCCTTTCTTTCGTAATCTTTCATGTCATCAGACGGCTCGGTCATATACTTCTCTCTTTGTTAACGTTTTGTTAACTCATCCTCCTGCCGTTAACCCAGTGGTAAAAAGTAACTAAGTACGTTTACTCAAATACTGTACTTTTTTTTAGGTATTTGTACTTTTACTCCACTGCAATTATTTGAAAACTTTAGTTACTAGTCACTTTGGAGATTTACATTTTGATTAGAAAAACATACATTACTGTAACCACTTCTACCCAATATACATTTCGACCATTTGAAAATAGCTGTTCTACAAGCTCACAATACGTCGCAATGCGAGGCATTGTGAGCTATATATGTAGCTTGTAGATTGGCTATTTTCAAAGGATTTTGAACACATTTTGAACTTGTGAAATGGGACATTCTGCAGTAGGATACAACCCACGCCGGTCTGAAATAAAATGTTTATATATATTATATATTTAATATTCCTGCCATACAATGAAGAAGGAACATTGGTGTTCTTAAAATAAAGTATTTGCATCGTGACTACGAGCTGTGCGACCTCTCTTTTCTATTCAAATATAATGTAACATGTAGGATATGATCGGTCCTATACACAACTTGCATCATGATTATTATCACATGCTGATGGTGATCACACCATTCTACGGAATGTATTCATTTCTGGGGTTTTTTAATCCCTTGAAATATTCACTGTACTGTGTCTCAGTAAATTTGTATTTGATGTTTAAAGGGTTAGTTAAGGTTTTTAGACTTAAAGCTGTAGGAAAGACTTGCCATTAACCCATTTACCGCTACCATTAATCCATCTCTCGATCGCGTACTGCCAGGGTTTTATCGCGCATAACACTTACTTTTAGAAACGTAGCTTTTTCAGAAAACTGCCAGGATTTATAAAATTTCATTTATAGAATCTGATCTCAGGTCAAAATGGGTTAATACCAGCTTTAACCTCACAGAAACTACAAACTATACTATGCCTAAACCCAACCATAAGTTGCACATGGGGCCATCTGAGGTGATCATGTACAGTACGGACATACAGTATGGATGGTGCAAGAAGCACCAACATCGTTTCAGTAACACTTCCCCCCCTCCATCAAATGCAGCTTCTTTTTTTTATTCAAGTGCAAACATGTACTGTAGCAGCATATATATATTTTTTTCAATATCTATCTATCTATCTATCTATCTATGAATGCACCAAGTGTGTGTGTGTGTGTGTGTAATTGTCCAGAACCGCCCCAAAAAGGCATCTGCCCGGGCTCTGGACCAGGCCCATGCGGCGCACATGGAGCTGGCCTGTTCTGACCTCACAGCACTACATATTTGGGCATGCTTGACACAGAAGACGGAACTCCACAAGCTGGCTGCATATACTCCCTGTTTGGGCATGCCTTACAAAGAACTCCATATGGGCATAAAAGGGAGACAGACATAATATCTGGGTGGGGCATTCATTTCCAACTTGCATCGTTCCAAGTAGGTCAGTGCCCAATGGGCTGTAGAGGCCCTACGGGCACCGTTCTAGTTTATCAAAATTGGTGATCTACAAGTCCACAGCACATTGCAGCATGACAAGTTGAGAGCTTGTAGATCTGCTGCCCAAACTCTCCAAAGCCATGTGACCTTGTTGTTTTTACTCCACCACTGAAATTTGCCACTTTCAAGATAGTGATCTTTTTTAATGCATGTAGAATTTGTTTTTACCATTCATTGTATAGCAATAAAAGTCAATATGTCTCAAAACACTGGCCAACAGTAAAATGATTGGCAACTAAATTAATATGAATTAGAAATTAAGACTGACAATGCTAATGATTCTTCATTGGCTTCCAGTTAGTTATTGCATATAGCCAAAATGCAATAATCATATTAGGCTGGTCAGGATGGGGGAAAAAAAGTTGTCCTTCAGTAGGCTGGCACACACACACACACACACACACACAAACAACAGGCAATCAATAGACAACGTGTTACAGCTGTTGTTTGCAGCGTTAGCATGCAACAGCTAGCTTGGCTAACGTAGTTCTACCACTGCTCGCTGTGACTCTGTCCCTCTCACGTGTGGATTTTATTTTGGTTAATTGAAGATGAAAACAGAAAAGCTTTTTATGGTTACAAGGTTAGTAGCCTATAATCCATTATCCTCCCTGCAGTCAGTGCAGTGGCCCTCTCTCTGACTCCGTGTGTGTGTGTGTGTGTGTGTGTGAGAGACGTCAGTGCAGAGTGTGTCTCTGCAGGCGTGGAGCACTGGGAGAGTCAGACACGCAGCTATACATCTCCTTACAACCGTACTCTACCGGATTTTCAATGAAAGTGGTTGTTTTGATTGATTGATTGATTGAAGAATTTATTAACAGTTTGCAGAATTACAGTACATTTCAAGCACAAACTCAATACAAAGGCTGTTAACTGTGAGTGGACGACCCAATTAAGCATTACACTTGTTTCCAACAGGGTCCACCATGTTCAAATCATCAAAACATTTAGAGACGTACAAATAGACACTTCTATAGACAGAACAGGAATTCATCAAAAAAGAATTCATCAAAAAGGAGGTAAAAAGGGAAAAGAAAAATATACAGTGAGGGGAAAAAAAAAGGGGGGGCGGGGGGGGGGGATTCACGTTCAGCTCCGTTAGATTGTTTGTTTTCCTTGGAGGAGCTGCGTTGGGTCCCCAAGTCGGCTCCGTGGCCGTACCTTGAGTTGGCTGTGTGGCCGTGACCATCTCTTGTGTTGTCCTTGCGTTGGGTCCCCAAGTTGGCTCAGTGGCCATACCTTGAGTTGGCTGTGTGGCCGCGACCGTCTCTTGTGTTGTCATTGCGTTCGTGTTTGAGGGATTCCGATTTTACAGGGGCCAGTTTCGAATTGCAGCCGTCCGTAGGTGCCCTTTGAGAGCGGTTTTGAAAGAGTCAAGGGATTCGCATGTCTTAATGACAGTTGGTAGGGCGTTCCACATTTTAGTGGCATAGGAGCGAAAAGAATTTAGTCCCTTGTTTGTGCCGAATCTGGGTTGTACATGGTTCGTTGCACTCCCTCTGGTGTTGTGGGTGTGGACTTCGTTAACATTAAGGAAGTATCTAGACAGGTACATGGGTATCTTGGTGGTGTATCGAATCTTGTGGACCAGACCCATTGCAAGATGCTGTACTCTGTCGTCGACCCTAAGCCATTCCAGCCTGTCGAAGTGGGCAGGGGTGAGGTGGGTTCGGGGGGCTAGATCAAGTAGGAGCCTGACCAGTTTGTTTTGGGAAGTCTGGAGCCTGGTTTTAAGGGCCTTTGAGGTGCTGTGGTACCAGGAGGTGCATGCATAGTCAAAGAAACCCTGTACAAGGGCTCCTGTTAAGGTCTTCAAGGTGTTTTTGTTGACCAGTGAGGAGATCCTGTAGAGGAATCTTGTTCTATGGTTGACTTTTTTGATTACGTTGGTGGCCATTTTATCACCGGAAAGATTAGCCTCCAGGATGGAACCTAGGTAGGTAATTTCATCTTTACGTGTGATAACATTGTCACCCACTCTAACCAAGAAGCCATTTGCCTTGCTGAGATTACTAATAGAGCCAAAGAGAATGGATTCAGTTTTTCCCAGGTGTAAAGATAGTTTGTTATCAGCGAGCCAGGTGCAGATTCTACCGAGTTCAGAGCTGAGGGCATTTTCAACCTGCAGTTTGTCCCTGTCCGAGACCAGCAGTGCTGAGTCATCTGCGAACAGGAACAAGTTGCAGTCACAGGCTGAAGTCATGTCGTTTACATATATTAGGAACAGTAGAGGCCCTAGTATGCTTCCTTGTGGAACGCCACAGCTCACTGGGAGGGGGGGGGACAGTGTTCCGTTCACTTCCACCATCTGTTCTCTCCCCTCCAGGTAGGATTGCATCCAGCTCACTGATGTGCTATCGAAACCAATTGCTTTTAGCTTGTTAACCAGTATGGAGTGGTTCACGGTGTCAAAAGCCTTTTGGAGGTCCAGCATGACCATGCCGCAGTATTTGCCAGCGTCCACCTCTTGTTTGATGTGGTCGCTCAAATAGAGGAGGCATGTGTCAGTGGAGTGGGATGTTCTGAAGCCAGATTGGAACTCGTACAATAATTTATTAGTGGCAAGATACTTTTCAACCTGTTCATAGACTATTTTTTCCATCACTTTCGAGATGGAACTAAGAATAGAAATAGGGCGGTAGTTGCCGGGGTCTAATTTACTCCCTTTCTTGTGCAAGGGGGTTACTTTGGCCAGTTTGAAATCTTGGGGGACCTGTCCCTGTTTGATGGAGAGGTTTACTATGTGGGTGATGATTGGAGCTATAGAGATGGCTGAGTCTCTGAGAAATTTGGAGGGAATGTTGTCATGTCCTGTGGCCTTGTGGGGTTGGAGGGCACTCAGTTTCTTAATTACCTCATCAGTTGTTACCATAACTAGTTTAAAATCGTCTTTACAAACACCTAGGTTTTTGTAGAAGGTTGTAATGTGCTCTACACCAAAGAGCCCAGAGTGGGAGGGCAGTTTGTTAACCAGAGTTGTTGATATGTTTGTAAAGAAGATATTCAAGTAGTTGGCCACATCAAGGTTGTCAGTGATGAGAGTGTTGTCAGATGTGATGTTTATGTTCGAAAATCTGGTTTTTAGTTTCTGACCATAGCTTAGTTGATTGTTTAGTAGCTTCCAGAGCTCATGAGGATTGTTTTTGTTTTCCTCAGCTTTATCATTAATGAAGTTACTTTTAGCTGATTTGGTCATGGCAGTTACACTGTTTCGTAGTTTGATTCGTTGTGTATTTAGGTTGTTCAAACGAGCTTGGCGAACACTGTCGAAGCGCTTGGCTAGCTTTGACTTGCATTTTAGAACTTCAGAGCATTTTTTGTCTCTGGCTTTCATTGCAGCCAGTATGTCCGAATTCATCCATGGTTCCGAGCGGGTTTTGCCCCTGGTGGTTCTCAAAGGAGCCATGTTGTTCAGTACTGATGTAAATTTGGTTTTGAAGCCAAGCCAAGCTTCTTCGACATGTGTGCTTTTAAGCTCATCGGACCAATCCAGACTCTCCAATACTTGGTTAAAGACCTCACTAGAGTAGGTTTTGAGGTCCCTTGATATGACTGTTTTGTGGCAGCCGGTCTTAAGTTTTTGTATTTTGCGGGTACAGAATATCATAAAATGATCACTAAGCCCACATACAATAACCCCTTTCTTGGAGATTCTGGATTTGTCCGAGGACAGAATGAGATCAATGACAGTTTGAGTAGAATCACACACTCTAGTGGGTTGGGTAATTAGCTGACTGACACTATGTAGATCACAGAACTTACTGAATGACTTAAACACAGGTGCTTCCTTTCGTTGCATGTCTGTATTGTAGTCGCCAATCAGGATTTTCTCTACACATTCCTCCTCAGCTAAGCACCCCTCAAGTATATCATAGAACCCATGTTGGTCAGGCGGTCTGTAGACGGTGCCCACTAATACTGATTTAGCTTTTTTGAAAATTAATTCAACCCACACAGTTTCAATTTCATCATGCTGTAAGTCAGTACGAGTAACATATTCAGTGTCTTTGTGAATATACATACACACGCCACCACCATGCCTGTTTCTGTCGTTTCTGATCAAAGAATAGTTCTCTATTTCAACTTCTGGGTCTTTGGTTGACTCATCAAGTTTGGTTTCAGAGAAGCTAATGATGTTCGCCTTACCGCATTGAAACATATGCCTGATTTCAGCCATTTTGGGTCCAATGCTGTTGACGTTCAGGTGAAAGATATGAAGTCCGTTGGCTCCGACTATGGTGCTTATTTCCTCCATGGCGAAATAGGGGAGCGGAGGGCCATTGTTGATGTCTGTAGAAGCCGCGGGGTGCCGTGGGGGGAGGGTGGGGGGTGCGTGGGGGTCGTCGTGGGGTGGCGGGAGTGGGGGATGGGGTCCCTCGTCCAGGTTTGTTGAGGGCGCTGGTGGGGCCGATTGAGCCATGGTGTCGACCGGAGAAACAGCAGAAATAGCAGGTAAAGTATCACGGTGTCCGTCTCCAGCCGCTTTGTCCCCCTTGGTTGGATGTGGAGACTCTTCACGCCTGTAGATGGTGGTGTTGTCCGTGTCTTTTGCCTCGACTGCCGCCGATGTAGGATTATTCCGCCTGCTGTTGTCTGGGACGCGCTCGGCTCTTGCGAATGTATTATTCACAGCCGGGACATCAGCGTGTATATCCAGCATGGGTGTGCAGGTTGGCTGGTGGTGAGGAATGATGCTAGCGGTGTTGTTGTTGTTGTTGGTCGTCGCCTGGCTGGTCGGCATTGGTGTTGTTGAGTCGATGGGGATTCCTTTGTTCTCTCCGGTTTCTTGTTCACTCCGGAGTAGTCTTGTCATTTGTCGTGTGTTCACGGGACCAGGGTTACTTTCAATGTCGCCAGACAGTAACAAAATAATGAGAAAGAAAGATCTCTTCCCTTTGCTAAGCTGGAGCTTGTCTCTTCGGGCCAACAAGGACTGAATAGCCCATATTCCGTGTCCAGGACGCTTTCCATTGTTCACGTTGCTTTCGTCACTGACCAGGTAAAAGTCGCTGTGAGAATCCGGTTGAAAATCCTCTTTTGCGGTTTTGTTTTTCTCCATTTCACCTCGATGTAATCCCCTTGGTATATTAAGATAGGAATCCGTACACCATAGGAGGAGAAAGAGAAAATGTGGAAAAAACCGTGACTTTGAGTCAGAAGACGCGCACAAGCGAGAGAAAACACGTCTTGCCATGGTGAGAGCGGAAGTGAAAGTGAAAGTTTCACCATGTTTGCGCATTTATGAGAAATATAATAACATATAATAAATATAATAAATATAATAACCGGACGTTTTTTTTCTTCGATTATTTGTTTTTAGCACCGATACCGATATTAATTAAAATCATGAGTATCGAGTTGTGAGTATAGACGCATGCAGTTGCAAGTAGAGAAAAGTATCGTATCGGCCCTTATTTGTCATATCGGGTCATATCGGTATCGGTGAAAATGCCAGTCTAACCAGAGATCCGACACAGGGGTAAGGGGTTGACACTATGGCAGGTAAATAAAATGTTGGGACATGTGGAATTTGCTTTGGAGTTGCCCAAACTGCAAGTGCACATTTGAGTGAGGAGTCTGCTATAAACACAACACGAGATATATAGCTAGATAGCTATAAACACAACATGAAATCACGACACTGGTATCGGTATTCAGTATCGGTATCGGCTAACACAGAAATTGAGGTATCGGGATCGGATCGGAAGCGGAAAAAGTGTATCGGGACATCCCTAGTTGCAAGCAAGAACAGTGCCGGCCCGCCGTATGTATACGCGAACTACACACCTATAGGGCCCCGGGAGTTGCTAGAGCCCCCTCCCCCAAAGTCATGCATCCAACAACCTTTGAACAGAGCAGATTGGACTTTCCGTTCCAGAGATATAATGGCCAAAACATCTTGAATTGAATCACTTTGCGTCGACATGCGCCCGCCACGCGCCGACGTGCAACAGGACATATCTCACACCGCTAAAAAAAAAACCTTTTGTTGCGTCTGGACCTATTGGCGTGGTTTGGACGACAAAAGCAGATCGAGACATGAAAAGTGACGAGGCGTGGCGGTCGTTTGGATCAGTCTGTTTGTATTTTATTGCATCTCATTTGGACTCAACATGCAAATTGGGTGGGAGGGGCGGGGCGGGGTGCGGAGGGGTATAGCTGTCGGGTACAGGGCCAATGGGACGATTCCATCCATACCACCCCCCTCCCTCCTCACCTCCCCCCTCTCCCCCGAAACAAAACAAAACAAAACAGCCTTTGAATGAATACTTTAGCAAACATTTACTCAATCCACTTCCTTTTTTTTGTTTTTGTTTTTTTGTTCAATGTGTTTTTTTAATTGTCTTTTTTATTGTTATTCATCATCTTTTCATTCAACACTTTTTGTTAATGCCACAATGGAGATAAGATACAGTCACGTGTTTTTTTTTAAACTTTTCTTTCTTTTCTTTTCTTTTGGAAATAAACGACACACAGAACATCCAGTGTTTATATTGGAGTGCTTTTACAGTGAGAGAGTCTCCACAACTTCCACGACTTCGGACGAATGGACGCAAACGACCGCACGGGACCACTGCTTCACGATAACCTCGGGAGGACATACTGTAGGGGGGCCAAGTTCCATTCCAGCATCCGATAACCTTGGGGGGGGGACATAGGGGGGCCACGTTCCATTCAGTATCCCATAACCTTGGGGGGACATGGGGGGCCACGTTCCATTCAGTATCCCATAACCTTAAACCTTGGTATAGCACATAAGGGGGGGCCACGTTCCATTCGGTATCCACGCCTGTTTCCTCGCCTTTCCCATTTCCGAGCTTGAACATTTAACCACTTAAGCCACTTAATCGACTTTGTCGTACGGCAGTGTGTCGCGCGGAAATAGCCGACCGACACCGTGCCGGTCGGCTATTTTAGCAACAAAACAAATAAAGTCCAAAATAGGGACGCCTAGGTTGGAAGTGGTTAAATTCTGTCAAAGGTCACGTGGGGAACAACAAGACGAGGAGAGAGGCCCTCGAGCCAAATTCCAATACTCAAGATGTCTGTACGTGTTGTGTTACAGTGAAACTGGTGACCTTCACAAACACGTGACCACCCTGTAGACTTCGCATAACTTCAGCGTCCGAAAGTGAAACACAGCTGTTTGTTCACTAACAGAGTAACTGTTAAGAATCAAACAGCATGTGATTTACTTCGGACATTGACGGTATGCGAATTCCCCACAATGGTCACCGATATTTGGCAGGTCACCAATGTCTCCGTAACACACAGCAATAATGAGTAGGCAGAATGGTTTCGTATTGGAATTTCAGCTTTCAAAATAAAAGTACAGGAACCCAGACTCAGAGTGACCTCCATGGTGCATGCATGCTAATGATGCAGTACCACTCCACGCCGGCAGGGGGAGCCACAGTAAACACTTTGGGGGGCTGAGTTTGCATTCAATAATCAATACTGCCTCGGGCTAATAGATATGTACATGGGGAGAGGCGGGATGTTTTCTTTGCTTGCATTTCTTTTCCACCGTTATATACGTTGACATAACTAAAAATATATGATACATTTTCCTCTCAAAACAAAAGACATCAAAGAAAAAAAAAAATAACGCATATAATCTATCATCGAGCTATTCTAAAATGCATTGGTCAATTTGAACACATCAGTCCACAATTCTTTTGCAAGTGTCAAGTCAAGTTAACCCCCCCCCCCCCAAAAAAAAACAGACAAAGTAAAGTAATAAAAAAAAAAATGACCTGAACAAAGTGGAAGTTTGCGAGTACCATGATTTGTTCTATACGACATATAGTGCGAGTTGCACACATACTGTCCGAAAAGGTCACACAATAATGTTGATCCAGAACTGTTCTCGACGACAACAGGCTCGAAGAGACGGATGGCTGGTCAAGATGTTGGTATACTACACAGTAAAATCTTCAAGTGTGTAAATGGACCTGTAATTAAGGGTCCATTTGGTTGCATTTGTACACTCGCAGAGTTAAAGTATAGGCTATCAGTCAGGATTTCACGGTAAAGGGCCATCTCCACCAAGCACCATATCTATAAAGATAACTTAAAAAAAAAACAAGAAAAAAACTCAAGTCGACAGCAGAGGGTCAACACCACGAAAGCAATAATTAATATAATTAGTTACAGTCATATAATGCTTGGTTGGGGCCGTCCCATGCAGCCAAGCACTAAAAGCTATAAATGTAACTATAAAGATAGGCTATTTGTTTTAAAAACATGGTTTTAACTCAAGTGTATGGCGGGAGCCCACACCACAACTACACAACGATGACGGCGCTGAACGACATACACTTATAGTGACATTTGTATAGCACTTGGTGTGGCGGACAGCCCCTATAACCACTGAAACCCTATATAACCCTATAATTAAAAAACCACGGGGAGACCCTCAGGGCTCTAGGCTAGGGACACCCTCCTGTTTTCAACACTATATCAACTGTAAGTAACTTAAACTTTGTCCCAGTCAGAACAAGGGAACACTCGCACATGGTGCAACGGTCAAAGTTTGGTGACATCGTTTAAAAAACTCCAGCTTCAGCGTTAAAATCAGACAGCAGTTTATAAGAGGGGGGGGGGGGGGGATGGAGGAATTGGCCAGTCAGGTTTACGCACACCGAACACAGTCCAACATTTAAACAACAAAGTCCTTTTGTCTGGGGAGGGAGAGAGAGATGCACGCAAATACGCTAAAAACCAACATAATATGCACCATTTCCAAAGTCGGCTGATATGCAAGGGGATCCGGAACGAATCTAAACACGTTTCTTTCGTTTTTATTTATTTTTATTTTAGTTTTGTTTTCGTTTTTAGGTTTTTTTTATAGTTGATTTTGTCTAGTTTTTTTTTTTTTTCTTTTTTCTTCGTCATAGTATATTAAGTAAAGGTTGACATTGAAGTTACACACACACACACACACACTCACACGCACGTAAACAGAAGTTATGCTCTCTGTATTTCTAGGGGTTTCACATTCACGGTTGTGCTACAACATTAGATTACGGGAGGGAGGGGGCGGGGTGGTCGTAGTAGAGCTGATGATGATGGCTGATTGGCTGAAGAGGGGGGCGGGGCGGGGGCGGTCGGGGCGGGCCTAGGACGGAGGGCTCGAAGGCAGGAAGGAAGGAAGGAAGGATGGATGGATGGAGGGTGTGTGCACTCATCCAGATCCACAGAGCTCCAGACACAACAGTTGCCGCTAGAGGGAGACACAGAGAGAGAGAGAGAGAGATACATTAAAATTGACTGAGTGGTCTCTTTACTTTTCTATTGTCTTTTTTTCTTTAGCTATTTTTGAAACATCGTGAAAACGTAGCGCAAATCTTTGAATATATATATATATTCTTTCAAATATTTGCTTCTGGGGGTCCCTGGAACAACATATTTTCAGATGGGGGTCTGAGGCCAAATGCATATCATTTTTGGAGTCCTTGACATGAAGAACTTTGAGCACCATACTGACATAGAAACATAGGTTTTAACCCTGTGAGCACCACTGACATAGAAACATAGGTTTTAACCCTGTGAGCACCACTGACATAGAAACATAGGTTTTAACCATGTGAGCACCACTGACATAGAAACATAGGTTTTAACCCTGTGAACACCACTGACATTGAAACATAGGTTTTAACCCTGTGAGCACCACTGACATAGAAACATAGGTTTTAACCCTGTGAGCACCACTGACATAGAAACATAGGTTTTAACCCTGTGAGCACCACTGAAGCTATGTTTCTATGTCAGTCGTTCTTCGATTTTTCAAAAATAGCAGACCTACAAGCTACCACCGAGTGGCGCGCTATGAGCTTGTAGATCTGCTATTTTTCAATAGCTAAAGCATAACATAATGCTAACACCAAAAGGGGTCCCCGCCCCAAAATGGATTTTAAACAGGTGGATGGAAATGACGCTCGCGCGGCGGCTTCAACTTGTATAGCGTCGGCAAAGCGTTTGCTGTTTTTTTTTTTGCTGACGCTACACGTTGAAAGCCGCGCGCGAGCGTCATTTCCATCCACCGGCTGTTTAAAAAACAGGAAGGCGTTTTCTTGCCGCCTCTTGACGCGACAATGTGCCTGTACCTGCAGTATCCAGACAGACAGACAGACAGACAGACAGACCTACCTTGGGGGCTTATGGGTAACGGGAGGGCGGTGCTACATGAAGTCTTTGATGTTGAGGTCATCCAGGGCGTTCCTGGGGGGCGGGGGTCTTCGTGGGCTCTGGCCGGCCCCCGGAGACATCTGTGGGAGGAGTCATAGTGTCCACTGTTTCATTCTGCTCGTCATCATCATTATCATCATCATCGTTAAAACATCACTCTGTGCGTGCGTGCGTGCGTGCGTGGGCGTAAAGTAACTAAGTACATTCACTCAGGTACTGTATACTTAAGTACACTTTTTCCAATTTCCAACACTACATCTCTTGAGGCAAATGCATGCACAACCTTTACTCCACTACAAGTATTTGAAAACTTTAGTTACTATACTAGTTACTTTGTAGATTTTGATTATTGTTACAAAACATAAATTAACCACTTCGGTCCTATATACATTTCAGCCATTTAAAAAAAAAAAGCTGAGCTTGTAGACCTGAGCATGTAGATCTGCTATTTTCAAAAGATTTGTATACTTTTGAAAACTTGAAACGAGACATTCTGCATAATGGGTACTTAATTTCTACTTTTGCTACTTTGGTCATTTTACTCAAGTATTTTGAATTCCTACTCATAACAGTACTTCAGTAATCTACTTTTACTTATTTCTTGATTACTATTAGGCATTTTAGAGATTACGTTTAGGGCTGGAGTTAATTAGATGTGTGTCGGTGGCATACAACAAAAAATAGACGATCTACAAGCTTTGCGTGTCGCAGTGAGCTCGCCATGAACTGTGTCCTTTATGACAGTGTACTTTTATTGTGTAGTTAATGTTTCCTGTCTGCTCTAATTGCTGCTACCTGCCTTGTCTCAACAGTCTGCTTTGCAGTTGTATCAATCTCTTTGGTTGTATTTCACCTGTGTCCTGGTTCAGTCTCAGCCAATCATGTGTTGATTGTAGTTCTGTTTCACCTGTGTCTAGTTATAGTCTTTGTGTATTTAAACCTCCCTGTGTTCAGTGTTCCCTTGCCAGTTTAGAGTTGTTGTCACGGTTTGTCCTAGCCATGGTTCACATGACGCTTATGACAGTCATGTTTCAGGGCTAGTTTTGTCCTGACTCCTGCCCATGTATGTCTTGTCCAGTTTGATAATATATATATCATCATTGAATGTGATATGCATGCCTGTGCGGTCCGTCACTTGTCTCATATCGACATCGTGACAGAGCTTTGCAGATTGGCTACCATTTGCTTTGCAGCGATGTACGACACACCTGCGCGCAATGAAGTATTAAAAGCGGCATTCACACGATAACTAACTATAACTATAGCTATAACTAACCATGTGTGAGCCTGTGTTAGAGCCCACACGGACAGAGGGGAGGGGAGGACATCTCTCTCTTCAGTGGTGCACAAACGTATGAATAATAGGATATATTGGACATATACAAGGTTTACACCCAAGAGCAGGTATATATATGTATATATATATATATATACCTGCTGTCGGGTGTAAACCTTGTATGCCCAATACCGTTCCTTTTTTGTTCATATAAAAGAAAAAAACATTTTAAAATAGGGAAAATAGCCGATCTACAAGCTCACAACGTGTTGTGTCGCGACATGTTGTGGGCTTGTACTGTAGGCCTACATCGGCTATTCATTATTCATTATTTTTAATTTTTTAAGTTTAAATATGGAGATGCAAGCTAGGTTTCGGCCTGAGAACGATTATGGATAAACCTGACATGATTATGAATTATACGGTGGCCAGCGAGTAGTTTTATACCTGAGGTAATGCCAGCTAACCTGCGGCGATAAGGTTTTAGCTAATCCTCATCTCCGTTAACAAAGCGAGCTTGTAGAGCGAGACCGATCCTGCATCCCAGATGCCCTGTGGTTTTTTAATAGCAATATCGGCGTAATGATCGTTCATACAAATCGCTGTGATCGAGTGATCCAAACGATATCGTCCATTGTTGTTGTCCACTAACAGTGGGCATAATTTATTTATTTTGTAATTTACATTTGAATATATTTCACTTTATATTTAAGTTTATAAGGGCTAAATGCATAACATTTGTTTGATTTTTGAGGCCCAATATTTCTACGATTGCTACAAATTGCTCCACAACGTGATACATATGCGTCTCGGCAATTAAACAGAAAGTAAATGTAGGTCTGATCATGATGTACCGTGCTTGTTCAAATCATAATATATATTACATTATATCCAACCATTGTCCAAAGCATATACAGTACATTTTTTCTTAATTGCAAACAATGCTGGTGCCCAGAAATACCATGGTGTACCCGCTGTGAATGTCCCTTTAGGGTATGAGGTTTAAAAACAGCATTCATAAAATGACTATAAAACATAGGTAGCAAGACAAACGTGTCGTGTGTGAGTGCGTGAACATTGAGCATGCTGCGTGTGGTTAATTGTCCCGAATCATGCCGCACGTTTACCGGTGATCCTGGCGCGGCGCCAGCCGGCGGGAAGCCTGGCCTAACCATGGGCATCATGGGAGCTCCGGCGCCGGGCGCCCCGGGCTTCGAACCGCGATGGACACACACACACAGAGGAGGAGGAGTAGGAGGAGGAGGAGGAGGAGGGGGAGAAGAGACAGAGTAAGGCGCCAACACCTCGACCATCCTTAAGTGTGTGTGATGTGGCAAACACAAATGGCAAAAAAATCAAAGGAGGATATACTATAGGGCCATTGGCCATCATTAGGTGTGTTTTTTCCTAATGTCCCCGGACCAATGGGTGGTCTTACCATGCAGTAGCTGGGGTACGAGGAGCCCATAAATGCAGGGCCCCCCATGGGGACGCTCTAGGGAGGGGAGGTGGGGAGGGAGAGGAGTTTCGGATGGTTACTAGACTACATATATAACACAACAAGAGACAGGCACTGCAACACACACACACACACGCACACACAAATATGTACAGTGGTTCTCAATTTTTTTGTTTTATGTTGTTTAAGGGGACACCCCCTTAAAGCTAGGGTAACTTTGATAAATATTAGAAGTTTAGGGCACGATATTGTGATAGTAATCATTGCTATAGAGTGTTTGTTCAGTAACAGGTGGTCTCCTGTCTCTCCAGCTCTTTAATAAACACAACATACATTTTCAGGATTGCCTTTCATTATCAGGAGAGATTAACCATTTATCAGCTTTTACATGTTTAGTGTTCCAGTTCCAATGGTCCATTTAGAGCCCCCCCTCAATGACCCCTGAGGGTCTCCCCAGACCCTTACTTTGAGAACCACTGTGTCTGATTGGCTAAAACAATCTACAAGCCTGCAGTGCGTTCTGGTGATGAGGTGTCACCGTGTATTGTCAACTTTTGAAAATACAGTGTTTATGCTGAGCACTTTATCTTCCGAAGCATGTATCAGGCTTAAGAATGAAGCTTAAAAGACTTACAACACCACACACACGCACACATGCGCACGCACGCACACACACACACACACACACACACACACACACACACACACACACACACACACACACACACACACACACACAACATGGTGGCAAACTTGGCAAAGATAAAGTCGTGGATGTTGTTAAAGGACCACTTCAGCCATTTTCGACACACAAACAACACAGCACAGCAAAACAAACAAACAAACACAAATACACACACAAACACACACACACACACACACACACACACACACACACACCCACACACACACACACACACAGCACAACACAACAAAAAGCCCTAACTTATTGTCTTCTGACTTATATTTTGCATTGATTTGCAGATGCATAAGCGTGTGCTAAACTGAAGATAAGATAACGGTGGACAGTTTCTCCTAGTTAGGTGGGAGGATAACAACGTGAGGTTGTGTAATTAAACTGAGATGAATAAGTAGGTTATAAAATAAAAAATCACACCCGTGTGAACTGTTCACACACTACGTCACACACTAACCATAGCAACCATGCTCATCTGTACGTGGCCCCACGTACAGGTACACACATACATAGATACAGACAAAGCTGGTTATTGGAGTGGTTTGCACCACTCAAAAATAAAGATTATATAGAGAAGATAAGGCTGCATGCGGTTTTGAAAGCAAAGGCTAAATCCTGATTTATGCTTAGTTGAGCACCGGAAATAGCTAATCTACAAGGTCACAACGTGTCGCATTGCAATGCTTTGTGAGCTTGTAGATTAGCTATTTTCGGTATGAAAAGATCTGGCTTTATTCAGTTAATACTCTCTTGTGCTACTTTGCCGCTCTGTGGGAGATAATCCCGAAAATTGAATATCTGCCTAATGCTGTTACTGTAATCTTTGACATGAAAAGATTATCATCGTTAATTTAGATTTTATCCAGTTTTTTCTCTTCAATAATTTAAAGGCGGGGACTTCAAACAAGACCCGCCCTCAGTCAGTTTGTGCTCGGGCACGCCTCCCGCCTCCCTAGCTCTACGATTGGTCCACCTCGGAGAGAGAGAGCCGGGGATGAGAGGGGGGGTAGGGGGGCGGGCCATGCAGCTT
>NC_136798.1:38265527-38355527 GCF_951216825.1 Electrona antarctica
GGGGGGGTGGGGGGGGGGGACGGATCTGGCGGTGCTGCTCGCTCAACACATGTGAATGGTAAAAAATACCAAGCATTCAACAGTGATATCACTGTTATCATGCTATGTAACATATCACTGTTATCATGCTATGTAACACGGAAGTAGAAGCAGACGCTGTTTATAAGCCACAGTCAATGACGACTCCAGGTCCCCCAGGGTTCCATACTTGGTCCAATCCTATTCTCACTCTACATGCTCCCCCTTGGCTCCCTTATTAACAGTTTTGAAGGTATCTCATATATCATTGCTACGCTGATGATACACAGCTCTAATATTTCGTTCAAGCAAGACGACCTCGGTAAACTCTCAATTATGCACGACTGCCTATCCGCTATCAACAATTGGATGGCACATCATTTTCTACAGCTCAACCCAGACAAAACTGAAATCCTCATCATGGCCCAGAGGCTAGTTCCCACACCATTCGGCAGTCCCTGGGCCCACTGGCAGCAAATGTCAAATCGACAGCCAAAAACCTGGGTGTACTTTTTGACAGTAGGATGACCCTTGAGTCCCATGTCAAAAAAGTTACCCAGGCATGTTTTTATCACTTACGCAACATTTCCAAAATAAAGTCTATTCTCACTCCCACTGACCTAGAAAAAATTATGCACGCATTTGTTTCTTCCCACCTTGATTATTGTAACGGACTCTATACCACTCTAAGCAGCTCCTCATTATCCAAACTTCAACTTGTACAGAACACAGCAGCCAGAATTCTCACCAACACCAACCGTCGAGCACATATCACCCCAGTATTAGCTACACTCCATTGGCTGCCCATCAAGGCTAGAATCGATTTTAAAATCCTTTTAACTACTTTTAAAGCCCTACATGGTCTGGCCCCACCCTACATTACTGATCTTCTGCCCCCCAAGGTCAATGTGAGATCCCTGCGGTCCTCTGACGAAGGCCTCCTAAAAGTTCCTGGGACTAGGCGAAAGACGTGCTTTTACAGTAGTTGCACCTACATTATGGAACGCCCTACCTTGCACTTTAAAAAACGCTGAGTCTGTCAATATTTTTAAGAGTTTGTTGAAAACGTTTTTTATTTCGTAAACATTTTCCCGATTTTATTTGACCTTCTTGATTATGTGTTCTTATTGCTTGTTGTTGTACACTGTCCTGTTGTCATTTTGATTGATTGTATTGTGTTCATTGTACAGCACTTTGTAACCTTGTTAAGAAAGGTGCTTTATAAATAAAATGTACTTACTTACTTACTTACTTACTCCTTGGGAAAATCCTGGTGACTGTTGGGAAAATCCTGGTGACTCAAGGTTATAGATTCATGGCACCGGTACACGTACTAGTGGTTCCAAACCACCGGTACGCGTACCAGTGGTTCCAAACCACCGGTACGCATACCAGTGGTTCCAAACCACCGGTACGCGTACCAGTGGTTCCAAACCAACGGTACGCGTACCAGTGGTTCCAAACCAACGGTACGCGTACCAGTGGTTCCAAACCAACGGTACGCGTACCAGTGGTTCCAAACCACCGGTACGCATACCAGTGGTTCCAAACCACCGGTACGCGTACCAGTGGTTCCAAACCACCGGTACGCGTACCAGTGGTTCCAAACCACCGGTACGCGGACCGGCACTTGCCAAGTTTTCCCGACCGTGAATCTATAACGGCGTCACCAGGATTTTCCAAACAGGTGACTCGGTCGAATGAAAATACCAAGGATTCGTCACTTCGTCAGCAAGGCGTCACTGACTGTGGTTTATAAACAGGCTTCGAGTCTGTGTTACTTCTGCGTTGCATATAGCATAACAGTGACATCACCGTCGAATCCTCGGTATCTTCACGTGTGTTCAACGAGCAGCAGCGTAACGACATCAAGCTGTATAGATTATTTTGTCCGCGCGGTCCGTGGTAATAGAAAGGTTGGGAACCCCTGGGTTAGAGGGTGCTATACAATTTACAATTACAATTTACAATTTAGGCATTTAGCAGACGCTCTTAATCCAGAGCGATTTACATTAGGCAAGAACAAAAGTATGGGAATACATCACATATATAAAATGCATTTATCAAGAAACATGCGTAAGCTAAGAACGTAACTAGAACATATCTATATAATGACACTATACATATTAACTATACTATACTATGCTATACATATGTACTATGATGTGCTATGACTACATACAATGCAATTATTGTGCTGTCTACATGACATGCTATAAGTCTGTTTCAAATGCTATCTAAGTCTAAAAAGTGCTATCTAAGGGGGTAGGATAAGTGCTATGGGCCATGATGGAGTCTGAAAAGGTGGGTCTTCAGACTACGGCGGAAGATTGGGAGTGATGCTGCAGTTCTGATTGCAACGGGGAGTGCATTCCACAGTTTTGGGGCCACAGTACTCACTCTTCAACCGGGGGCTCGGGGGCAGCAGCAGCGGCGGCGGCAGCACTCTCCCCAGGGGGGGGCTGCAGGGTGGGGACGGCGTTGGAGGATTTGGCGGGGGTGGAGGTTGGAGACACGTTGTTTGTCGGAGAGCCCTGGAAACGCGAGACAGGGAGGAGACCCGTTTTAGTGGATGGGATAACAAGCCGATGAGAGACTGATTTAAAAAAAAAACAACAACAACACAGGAAACGAATACTACAGGAGAGCGTGCGTAATGCTCACCTTTGTTGGAGACCTGGAAGAGAAGAGAAGCAAGAGACACAGTCAGTGACTTTATAGAGCGGTGACAGAAGAAAAAAAAAACACGAGACATCACATGGAACTATAACGCCAGGGCTCCACCGGACGCGTTGCGTCTCCGTCGCGTCGCGTCAAAAAACGCACCGGTTCAATTTTAATGCACGCGTCGCGTCTCCGTCAACGCGGGCAGTGGAGCCACCCTTCATTGATTAAAAAGGGAACATTCCCTGACGGTGACGGAGACGCGACGCTGACGCGCCCGGTGGAGCCCGGCCGTAAGGGGGCTGGTGTCCACAGAAAACTCTTTCTATCCATCTAGAATCTAGATGTCTTCAAATTAAAGGAAATATAGAAAAAGAATACCTCATATGTGACAAAACAAGGTTATTAATGACTCAATAATAACATAAAGAAAACTCAAATAAAAAACTAGATAACCAAAATAATTGTGTAAATGAGTATATATATATATATATATATATATATATATATATATATATGGTTAGATATCATGGCAACACATGGTTAGATATCATGGCAACACATGGTTAGATATCATGGCAACACATGGTTAGATATCATGGCAACACATGGTTAGATATCATGCCCGTTGATACCGTTGACCACAACATTCTCCTAAAACAGTGGTTCCCAAAGTGGGGTCCGAGGACCCCAGGGGGTCAAACTGGGGGGTCCTTGGTTGAGAATCTCTCTTAGAGCCGTAAAAATCTTCTCTTATGGGGGTCCCTGGCATATCTTTTCAAATGGGGATCCGCACTCTAATTGGTGTCAATTTGGGGGTCCTTGACGTAAAATTTTTTGGGTACCACTGTCCTAAAACGTCATGGAGGATGAAGCCGGATTCAAAAAGTCCACTGTTACAGTGGTTCACTTTTGAGCACTTTGGATCAAGTCCTATGTTGTTTTTAAAGATGGGGTGCCATTGTTGTGTAGGCTACCTTTTCTGTTTTGTTTGTATCTATGGAGTTAACATTACTCTTAATAGACTCCCAGGCGTGGTTATAATATGCAAATATGTCTTGCCTCAGTTGCCTGTGTATGTTTTGTTTCTTCCTGAAAACGGAAAGCCTTTGAGTCAAAGCGCCCAATCGAAATGCATGACTTTTAGTGACACACTCAAATCAGCCCTCCCCTTATTATCTTACAATAACAGCTGTGGGCACGGGCAAGTTCAGGTGGGCGGTGCTACGGTGAAAACCAGGTATACTGGTGGGTGTGGCCACATAAAAACATCATTTTAACACTTTCTGTACGCTATTTTGAAAAACATCTTCCTCCTAGTATAATGGATCATGGCACTCCGTCTTTAACACATTGAGAGCCCACGCAAAACTGCCCAAAATCACTTTCACCTAGAAAATCCATTCACATTTTTTATAATTCAGCTTACTGTGGAGACACATGCTGGAACTTTTTACTTTGAAATGTTTTATAGTTTCTGAGTTATTTAATTTAAACGCCAAATGCATTCTCAATGGCGAAAACACAAACTTTGGCACCACGTGTTAAAAAAAAAAAAAAAAAGTGTTTTGATTTTTCTGATTTTTTTTAATAAAAAAAAATAAAAAAAATTGGAAGACGTCCACAGACGTCTTGGGCTATGCACGTGCGGTAATGCCCAGGACGTCCACAGACGTTTTGGGCACAAAATGTGTTAAGCGTGCTATACAAATAAGGGTGACTTGACATGGGTACAGTAGGTATCAAGTGTATCGCATTAGTCCACCAACATGACCTAATACATACTGTATCATTTCTGGCCGGCAGAAACCTCATATCTCCATTTTTTTTTTAAACTTATTTCCTACTTGATCATACAGTGTCACAAAAAAGAAGCATCAAAAGTGTAGCAGATCACAACTCTTCTCATATGGTCTGATTACAGCAAAAAAACGAATTTTGACGCACTGGAAAAAGGAGGAGGCTCCAGCATTCAAGCACTGGCTAAATGAAATGACTAGTACACTTCATCTTGAGAGAATAAGGTTCTTCCTGAGAAACAGGGAGAGACAGTTTGATAAGGTTTGGCTGCCCCTTGTCCATTACCTGAGTAGAAACGATTAATAGACAGGATACCATTGATATGGTTGACTGTACACCATTTTCTTTTCAGATGTTTTCCATGAGCTTTCTATCATCTTATTCTATAGTATGCGGTGTCACTGTAAGCAGTATGGGTGGGAGGGTTGAGGGATTTCTTTCTCTTTTTTGTCTTTGTACTTTTTTCTTTCATTTTTTGTTTTCTATAAAAGAAAAATGTATTTCATATCATAATGTTTGTTTAATAATTTATAATCTGTGCAATAAAAACCTATTTGACAAAAAAAAGAAAAGTGTAGCAGATCCACAAGCTCGAGACGCAACGCGAAGCGACACGTTTCGAGCTTGTATAGATCTGCCTAGGTTGATGCTTTCCAATTTGAAATCCTGAAAAGGGTCCGTTTTGGACTCCACCCGGGGTTTCCACCCGACGGACAGAGTCGATATCTACAGTTGGGTGCCACCGATATTGTCCCTTATCATTTGACCCATTTAGGCCTGACCTCAAAATTAAAAAAAATCCTTCTAAATCCTCCAGTTTTCTGAAATAAATATTTTCACGATTTTTCAAAAATAGCAGACCTACAAGCTCGTAGCGCGCCACCGAGTGGCGCGCTACGAGCTTGTAGATCTGCTATTTTTCAATAGCTAAATTATAACATAATGTTTAAAACACCAAAAGGGGTTCCCGCCCAAAATGGGTTAACTGTCCTTTTGCGCAGATCACGCAAACCTCAGCAAAAAGAACAGGACAATATCGATGGCCTCCAACTGTATGTGCACAACACACACGTGGACGTGTGAAGCCGTGTTATGGGTGCATGACGGTAGTCACAGGAGGCAATGCTTATTCACATGGGCTACAGTATGAGATTTACTGTTAGTTATTATTATCACATGAGTCAATGCTTATATTCACATGGGCTATGAGATTACTGTTGGTAGGCCTCATGTGAATGTGGTATATACATTTTACCACACAGGACCATTCACAATAATTAGTTCATTTAACTCCAAAGGGTGAACAAATTTGAAACCAATTTGGTACCACTTGTACACCTCTTGGAGTTGGATTAAAGGCACTGCGTATGTAATCAGGGGGGTCTCCCCGTCTCTCCAGCTCGTTGGTAAAAAAAAACTTTTTCAGGACGAATAATATTTCAATTCCGTCCAATCAGAATCGAGAACTCATACAGGATACACATGGCAAACAAGTGAAAGTGGAAGTGTATGAAACAAAAGCCGAGCAGACAAAGTTGTAACTGAGCACTACAGGTATATAACATTTAAGTTGATAAAGGCGTTACTTCGCATTGCGTGAAAGTCTTGCCTTGACCTGAAAGTGTATCATTTTCCGTTTGCTAAAGAGCTGGACAGAAAGGCAGACCCCTGTAACTGAACATATAGAAATGATCACATATCACTTACAGCCCCTTTAACACGGAGGAGTTCACTGGAGCTGGGATTCGGGGGATACAATCTACAACCTCAACAACGACTAGAAGCTAGATTTAGATCTAAATCTAGGCAGGTTGACTTCCTAAGACGTTGTATTATGACATGCTCACCCTTCACTGGTGATTCCAAGGTATAAAGAAGGGGATAAGAAGAGAGGTAGAGTGAAATAAATGGAAAGTTAAAGTTAAGTTAAAGGAAACGGGTTGAGAAACAGCACGCCAGAGTTTGAAACACAGATGCTGACCGGGGGGACAAAGCCGCAACCTGGCAGAACCAGTCAAACCTTTCTGGGGACAAAGCTGCAACCTGGCAGAACCAGTCAAACCTTTCTGGGGACAAAGCTGCAACCTGGCAGAACCAGTCAAACCTTTCTGGGGACAAAGCTGCAACCTGGCAGAACCAGTCAAACCTTTCTGGGGACAAAGCTGCAACCTGGCAGAACCAGTCAAACCTTTCTGTGGACAAAGCTGCAACCTGGCAGAACCAGTCAAACCTTTCTGGGGACAAATAAGCTGCAACCTGGCAGAACCAGTCAAACCTTTCTGGGGACAAACCCGCAACCTGGCAGAACCAGTCAAACCTTTCTGGGGACAAATAAGCTGCAACCTGGCAGAACCAGTCAAACCTTTCTGGGGACAAATAAGCTGCAACCTGGCAGAACCAGTCAAACCTTTCTGGGGACAAATAAGCCGCAACCTGGCAGAACCAGTCAAACCTTTCTGGGGACAAATAAGCCGCAACCTGGCAGAACCAGTCAAACCTTTCTGGGGACGAATCCGCATCCTGGCAGAACCAGTCAAACCTTTCTGGGGACAAATAAGCCGCAACCTGGCAGAACCAGTCAAACCTTTCTGGGGACAAAGCCGCAACCTGGCAGAACCAGTCAAACCTTTCTGGGGACAAATAAGCTGCAACCTGGCAGAACCAGTCAAACCTTTCTGGGGACAAATAAGCTGCAACCTGGCAGAACCAGTCAAACCTTTCTGGGGACAAACCCGCATCCTGGCAGAACCAGTCAAACCTTTCTGGGGACAAATAAGCTGCAACCTGGCAGAACCAGTCAAACCTTTCTGGGGACAAAGCCGCAACCTGGCAGAACCAGTCAAACCTTTCTGGGGACAAATAAGCTGCAACCTGGCAGAACCAGTCAAACCTTTCTGGGGACAAATAAGCTGCAACCTGGCAGAACCAGTCAAACCTTTCTGGGGACAAATAAGCTGCAACCTGGCAGAACCAGTCAAACCTTTCTGGGGACAAATAAGCCGCAACCTGGCAGAACCAGTCAAACCTTTCTGGGGACAAACCCGCATCCTGGCAGAACCAGTCAAACCTTTCTGGGGACAAACCCGCAACCTGGCAGAACCAGTCAAACCTTTCTGGGGACAAACCCGCATCCTGGCAGAACCAGTCAAACCTTTCTGGGGACAAACCCGCAACCTGGCAGAACCAGTCAAACCTTTCTGGGGAAAAAGCTGCAACCTGGCAGAACCAGTCAAACCTTTCTGGGGACAAAGCTGCAACCTGGCAGAACCAGTCAAACCTTTCTGGGGACAAAGCCGCAACCTGGCAGAACCAGTCAAACCTTTCTGGGGACAAATAAGCTGCAACCTGGCAGAACCAGTCAAAACCTTCTGGGGACAAACCCGCATCCTGGCAGAACCAGTCAAACCTTTCTGGGGACAAACCCGCAACCTGGCAGAACCAGTCAAACCTTTCTGGGGACAAATAAGCTGCAACCTGGCAGAACCAGTCAAACCTTTCTGGGGACGAACCCGCATCCTGGCAGAACCAGTCAAACCTTTCTGGGGACAAACCCGCATCCTGGCAGAACCAGTCAAACCTTTCTGGGGACAAACCCGCATCCTGGCAGAACCAGTCAAACCTTTCTGGGGACAAACCCGCAACCTGGCAGAACCAGTCAAACCTTTCTGGGGACAAACCCGCAACCTGGCAGAACCAGTCAAACCTTTCTGGGGACAAAGCCGCATCCTGGCAGAACCAGTCAAACCTTTCTGGGGACAAATAATCCGCAACCTGGCAGAACCAGTCAAACCTTTCTGGGGACAAACCCGCAACCTGGCAGAACCAGTCAAACCTTTCTGGGGACAAACCCGCAACCTGGCAGAACCAGTCAAACCTTTCCGCAAGGGATCTTTCCAGGTTTGAGTTTGCAAATGAAAGCATGAAAGCAGCAATCCTAGCATAAGTTCCGGACCAAACCTCCAATCAACTGGCATCCATTCATATGATTGCTGACCTAACGGCCCCGCAACACCAAAGTAGTAGTATAGTAGAAGTTGTGAATTAGCAAACTGGACGTTGAATGTTTCCTTTATCCTCGTGTTGCGCTTCTGTTTTCGCCAAAGTATTTATTTGTGTTGTTTCTCATAAGCGCACGTCCGCCGTGCTTCAACGACACTAGCCATCTGCCTTGACCTCTGTGTGCGCTGACTGCACCCGCCCGCTCCTTCCCAGCCCCTCCCCTTCATAGAAAGATCCGGTCGTTGAGATGGACAGACGTGTTTCGTCTCGCTCCTGCGCCAAGTCACAGAATGTTGACAAAAAAGCGCATTTTCTCGCTCATTTTCTTTTCATACTCCTGTGGATTATGGATTTCTACTCCAATTCACCCTGGTTCTACCATCACGTGGATATGAGGAAAATTGATTACGAGAACAACACCAGCGTAAACAACGAAGAACACAGCACGTTCTATCTCCTCGGCAACAACAACAATGGATCGACCGGTAAACATCTCGGACACGGCGCGGCTGGAATCCACGCACTGTTAACCTGCAATCCGGCCAAAAGAAACAAACCCCTACTTGGCAAGATCGACAGACGCCTGTTCTGTTGTATATTCTTGTTAATGGCAGGAGACATCCAACCCAATCCTGGTCCTGTAATCACTAGACTTCAGGCGAAGAAACAAACTTGCCTGATGATCACGGACGCAAGGACAACAAAGGAGACGGTCGCGGCCACACAGCCAACTCAAGATACGGGCACGGAGCCGCCTTGGGGATCCATCGCAAGGACAACGCATGAGACGGTCACGGCCACACAGCCAACTCAAGATACGGGCACGGAGCCGCCTTGGGGATCCATCGCAAGGACAACGCATGAGACGGTCACGGCCACACAACCAACTCAAGGTACGGGCACGGAGCCGTCTTGGGGACCCAATGCAGATCTTACATCGGCGGCAGTCGAGGCAAAAGACACGGACAACACCACCATCTACAGGCGTGAAGAGTCTCCACATCCAACCAAGGGGGACAACGAGGCTGGAGACGGACACCGTGATACTTTACCTGCTATTTCTGCTGTTTCTCCGGTCGACACCATGGCTCAATCGGCCCCTCCAGAGCCCTCAACAAACCTGGACGAGGGACCCCATCCCCCACTCCCGCCACCCCACGACGACCCCCACGCACCCCCCACCCTCCCCCCACGGCAACCCGCGGCTTCTACAGACATCAACAATGGCCCTCCGCTCCCCTACTTTGCCATGGAGGAGATAAGCACCATAGTCAGAGCCAACGGACTTCATATCTTTCACCTGAATGTCAACAGCCTTGGACCCAAAATGGCTGAAATCAGGCATATGTTTCAATGCGGTAAGGCGAACATCATTAGCTTCTCTGAAACCAAACTTGATGAGTCAACCAAAGACCCAGAAGTTGAAATAGAGAACTATTCTTTGATCAGAAACGACAGAAACAGGCATGGTGGTGGCGTGTGTATGTATATTCACAAAGACACTGAATATGTTACTCGTACTGACTTACAGCATGATGAAATTGAAACTGTGTGGGTTGAATTAATTTTCAAAAAAGCTAAATCAGTATTAGTGGGCACCGTCTACAGACCGCCTGACCAACATGGGTTCTATGATATACTTGAGGGGTGCTTAGCTGAGGAGGAATGTGTAGAGAAAATCCTGATTGGCGACTACAATACAGACATGCAACGAAAGGAAGCACCTGTGTTTAAGTCATTCAGTAAGTTCTGTGATCTACATAGTGTCAGTCAGCTAATTACCCAACCCACTAGAGTGTGTGATTCTACTCAAACTGTCATTGATCTCATTCTGTCCTCGGACAAATCCAGAATCTCCAAGAAAGGGGTTATTGTATGTGGGCTTAGTGATCATTTTATGATATTCTGTACCCGCAAAATACAAAAACTTAAGACCGGCTGCCACAAAACAGTCATATCAAGGGACCTCAAAACCTACTCTAGTGAGGTCTTTAACCAAGTATTGGAGAGTCTGGATTGGTCCGATGAGCTTAAAAGCACACATGTCGAAGAAGCTTGGCTTGGCTTCAAAACCAAATTTACATCAGTACTGAACAACATGGCTCCTTTGAGAACCACCAGGGGCAAAACCCGCTCGGAACCATGGATGAATTCGGACATACTGGCTGCAATGAAAGCCAGAGACAAAAAATGCTCTGAAGTTCTAAAATGCAAGTCAAAGCTAGCCAAGCGCTTCGACAGTGTTCGCCAAGCTCGTTTGAACAACCTAAATACACAACGAATCAAACTACGAAACAGTGTAACTGCCATGACCAAATCAGCTAAAAGTAACTTCATTAATGATAAAGCTCAGGAAAACAAAAACAATCCTCATGAGCTCTGGAAGCTACTAAACAATCAACTAAGCTATGGTCAGAAACTAAAAACCAGATTTTCGAACATAAACATCAAATCTGACAACACTCTCATCACTGACAACCTTGATGTGGCCAACTACTTGAATATCTTCTTTACAAACATATCAACAACTCTGGTTAACAAACTGCCCTCCCACTCTGGGCTCTTTGGTGTAGAGCACATTACAACCTTCTACAAAAACCTAGGTGTTTGTAAAGACGATTTTAAACTAGTTATGGTAACAACTGATGAGGTAATTAAGAAACTGAGTGCCCTCCAACCCCACAAGGCCACAGGCCATGACAACATTCCCTCCAAATTTCTCAGAGACTCAGCCATCTCTATAGCTCCAATCATCACCCACATAGTAAACCTCTCCATCAAACAGGGACAGGTCCCCCAAGATTTCAAACTGGCCAAAGTAACCCCCTTGCACAAGAAAGGGAGTAAATTAGACCCCGGCAACTACCGCCCTATTTCTATTCTTAGTTCCATCTCGAAAGTGATGGAAAAAATAGTCTATGAACAGGTTGAAAAGTATCTTGCCACTAATAAATTATTGTACGAGTTCCAATCTGGCTTCAGAACATCCCACTCCACTGACACATGCCTCCTCTATTTGAGCGACCACATCAAACAAGAGGTGGACGCTGGCAAATACTGCGGCATGGTCATGCTGGACCTCCAAAAGGCTTTTGACACCGTGAACCACTCCATACTGGTTAACAAGCTAAAAGCAATTGGTTTCGATAGCACATCAGTGAGCTGGATGCAATCCTACCTGAAGGGGAGAGAACAGATGGTGGAAGTGAACGGAACACTGTCCCCCCCCCTCCCAGTGAGCTGTGGCGTTCCACAAGGAAGCATACTAGGGCCTCTACTGTTCCTAATATATGTAAACGACATGACTTCAGCCTGTGACTGCAACTTGTTCCTGTTCGCAGATGACTCAGCACTGCTGGTCTCGGACAGGGACAAACTGCAGGTTGAAAATGCCCTCAGCTCTGAACTCGGTAGAATCTGCACCTGGCTCGCTGATAACAAACTATCTTTACACCTGGGAAAAACTGAATCCATTCTCTTTGGCTCTATTAGTAATCTCAGCAAGGCAAATGGCTTCTTGGTTAGAGTGGGTGACAATGTTATCACACGTAAAGATGAAATTACCTACCTAGGTTCCATCCTGGAGGCTAATCTTTCCGGTGATAAAATGGCCACCAACGTAATCAAAAAAGTCAACCATAGAACAAGATTCCTCTACAGGATCTCCTCACTGGTCAACAAAAACACCTTGAAGACCTTAACAGGAGCCCTTGTACAGGGTTTCTTTGACTATGCATGCACCTCCTGGTACCACAGCACCTCAAAGGCCCTTAAAACCAGGCTCCAGACTTCCCAAAACAAACTGGTCAGGCTCCTACTTGATCTAGCCCCCCGAACCCACCTCACCCCTGCCCACTTCGACAGGCTGGAATGGCTTAGGGTCGACGACAGAGTACAGCAACTTGCAATGGGTCTGGTCCACAAGATTCGATACACCACCAAGATACCCATGTACCTGTCTAGATACTTCCTTAATGTTAACGAAGTCCACACCCACAACACCAGAGGGAGTGCAACGAACCATGTACAACCCAGATTCGGCACAAACAAGGGACTAAATTCTTTTCGCTCCTATGCCACCAAAATGTGGAACGCCCTACCAACTGTCATTAAGACATGCGAATCCCTTTACTCCTTCAAAACCGCTCTCAAAGGGCACCTACGGATGGCTGCAATTCGAAACTGGCCCCCGTAAAATCTGAATCCCCCCCCCCCGCCCCCCCCTTTTTTCCCCTCACTGTATATATTTCTTTTCCCTTTTTACCTCCTTTTTGATGAATTCTTTTTTGATGAATTCCTGTTCTGTCTATAGAAGTGTCTATTTGTACGTCTCTAAATGTTTTGATGATTTGAACATGGTGGACCCTGTTGGAAACAAGTGTAATGCTTAATTGGGTCGTCCACTCACAGTTAACAGCCTTTGTATTGAGTTTGTGCTTGAAATGTACTGTAATTCTGCAAACTGTTAATACATTCTTCAATCAATCAATCAAACTCCCGCCCCTCACCGGAGAATGTTACGGGAGGAAAAACAAGACAAGCCTCCAACCCAGCCGGCTCTCTTCTTCTCACTAAGGCATTAAGCAACTAGTCGACTAGTTTACTAGTCGACTAGTAAATCCACTATTTTTTTACATAATAGGTAGTTAAACAACTAGTCGACTAGTCGACTAGTAAACAAGGCAACTAGTCAACTAGTAAAAATGACTAGAAGTGAATGCCCTACTTCTCACTAAGGTTTCCTTTCCGTATATAGGGGGTTCATCGCGCCTGTGGGGGTTCGTAGTGCGGCGGCGGCGGGCCTCCTTCGAAGCTTCTCCAACTCGGGCACGTTCATCATTGAAGAGGCAGCATCGAAACCCCAGCATCGACAACTCGGCAGACGTCCCTCGCCCCTTCCGTCCGTTCCATTCATTGCGCGTCATTCGTATCGTTTGTTTTCGCTTTCTTTAGTTAAAAATCCCTAAACGCCCGCCCCATCGATTGGTGGTGTTGGTCCTTGCTAGTGAAGTGACTCATGGGAAAGCCAAAGCCGTATGAATTCTGCTTTGGGCAGCCTTATGAAATGAAATGAAATGAAATGATTACTATATTTACCCAGGGTATCTGGGCTAAGCTCAAGAACTTGTTTCCAGCCAGGCCCTGCTCATAGAACATTTCATCGTAGTGGTTCAATGCCTTGTTCAAGGGCACTTCAGCGGTGGTAATTGTAACGTGTCGGACCGCTGATTCGAACTGGCGACCTTCCGGTATCAAGACCGCTCCGCAATCCGTTCGGCCACTGCTGCCACAATATATAGCGCCGGCGTGAACCCTATAGGCATCCCCATTCTGGGGCACGTCATGATACTAGGTGAACATTCATGGGGGGGGGGGTGGGCAAACCTTCAGTGAAAATTGCACATCCACAAGCTCCCAACGCAATGCGTTGGGAGCTTGTGGATCGGCTGTATCCATCGAAAGGTATTATGGTGTAGAGGGGGGGGGGGGGGGGGGGAGGACAGGGCCTAGCATAGAGCCCTGGGGGTCTCCGGTAGGGCTTTAACCATTATTAAAATGCATTTATTTTTTCGTTTTAACCAAAAAAGAAATCACTCAGAGCACCTGTAACACTGAGAATGCTACTTGAGGGGGATTCACTCTACAACCTCAAAGTAATCTAAAATCGATAAATCTAGATCTAAAATCTATAGGTGGCTGATTTCCTATAAGAAGTTGCACGGTATGCTCACCCTTCACTGGTGATCCCAGCATGAACGTAAAGAAGACAAGTACAGTGAAGGGTTAAAAGGAAATGGTGGTGAAAAAGGACATGGCCTTATAGTAGCCTGGCTAATAAACCAGACTAATATCACAAAACACTGTCGCGGTATATCAGTCTGGGCTGGCTCCACTTGGATTTCATTTCCCGGGGAACATTTTCTCTTTGACGCAATTGGTCAGAGCTACTGTCAGTCAAAAGTCTCAAGCATTGAACGTCACTGTACCAAAGCCCGCCTATATTGCATACCGTGTCCCGATTGGTCCGACCTGTTCTCTGCTGTAGGAAAGAGGCGTGCTACTGAGCCTCGCCAGACCGTAATCCGCTGGTAGGCAACTTTTTTTTGCCAACGGCTGATTCGGTCTGGTTTATTAACCAGGCTAGCCTTATAGTGCCCTGGGGGACCCCAATAGCGCTTTAACCTTTTTTTAAAAAAAATATTATTATTATCTACACACCATGCATTTAAAAATCACTTTTTAATATTTAAAGGTAGAGTACTGTAAGTGATATAGTTTGGTTAAATCACTATATTCTGAAAGTAATCATTGCTAGAGTGTTTGTTCAGTAACAGGGGTCTCCCTGTCTCTCAAGCGCTTTAATAATCAGAAAATACATTTCCAGGTATATAGGTGACAAAATTTCAGGCAATCAGGAGAGAGTAGTTATTTATGAGCGTGTTCCAGGTCCAATTTTGTCTGCTCATTTCTTTGTGTGATCACTTACAATTCAAAAATACACACACCAAGACTTCCGTTCAAATTGTTTATTTCATATTTGAACAGGGACAAACGTTTCAGTGATGAGGTCTTGGTGTGCGCGACCCACTGCCATAGCAGATCTACAAGCTCATAGCGCGCCACTCGGTGGCACGCTATGAGCTTGTAGATCTGCTATTTAAAAAAAATAACGGCATGTTTTGAACGGGTAGCGCACCTACAGTCAGAGCGCGGTGGTCACATGAAGAGTAATCACTTACAATTCCACTTTAATAATCTGTATCCTGACTGCGTTCTCTATCCTGATTAGATAACATTGGTATCCCAGTTTTAGTTTCAGTGTCTGTTTCTGAAAATGCTTTTTCTGTTTAATAAAAAAGCTGGAGAGACATGGAGACTCCTGTTACTGCAACATACATATACAGTACACTATATAGCAATGACTACTATCACAATATGGAGTTTTAAGTAAAGAAAATCACATATACACTACCTTTAATATCATATTATTTATGTCCCTCAAACGTGTTTCTAAAGGTTTGATTCTAAATCACCACTCAGATATACCATAGTCATTTCTCTCTGCCTTATAAAGCTCTTTCAGCTGCAATACCACATTGTCCTGATTTGGCAAGTGGTGCTATTTAGCCAGTTCATGCAAATTATTTTAAATCAGCTACACGCTCACGCCAGCTACTCTCCGCCCACATCTTTGTTTCAAAATCGGGTATTTGTGGGCATAGAAGAGACGTAGCGGAGCCCCCCCCCCTATACATACTAGACCAAAAATTGTTAAACGTAATGCAATCAGGCGTTCACTTTTATCGTTTGCGGGGTTATAGTGTTTACTTTCCAAGGCGGTGATTGACAGACGGTCCCATCCAATCACCTGTCAAGTAGCTTGGAAAAAAGGAAACGTCTTTCTTCAGCGATTGGTCTACTCTACAGAGATCCCAGATGGAAGTATTCGTTATGTGAAGCAAGCGTCTTCCATCTGGAGGAGTCAGGTTAAATTCACTCTACAACCTCAAAATAATCTAAAGCTCAAACCACACCAAAGGCAAGGGTCGGGACGAGACGGCTTTTAAAGCTGACCTTTTTATTTTTTGGTATTCAGACAGCCAGCAATGGGTAAAACGCTCCCCAAAAAATGTAGTCTCTGTGACACATCTAGGGGCTGCAATCTGCATTCAAAGATTTTCCTAGAAGCTTTGTCATTGGTCTGGATTTGCCTGTGTACTTCCTGGTTGGTTAGTCATTTCGACCGGGGTTTTTTTCCGACCAATGACAAAGCTTCTAGGAACATCTTTGAATGCAGATTGTGATGTGTTACAGAGACTACATTTTTTTGGGAGCGGTTTACTCATTGCTGGCTGTCTGAATACCAAAAAATAAATAAAAAACAAAGTCTTTGCTTATAGCAGCTTTAAGGTCAACCACACCAATGCAACTTATTGAGTTGCAATGAGTTACACTGGTGTGGTTGACCTTGAAACGGTGTTGTCCCAACTCCCAAGGAGTCCCTATACCGCTGTGGTTTGGGCTTAAAATCTATAAATCTATATTTAAAACTAGGTTGTTTCATGTTTTCCTAAGAACTTCTACGGTGTAATATGCTCACCCTTCCCTGGTTGATCCCAGAATAAACGTAAAGAGGAGGATAAGAAGAGAGGTACGTACAGTAGACGGTTAAAAGGGAAATGGTGGAGAAACAGAAACACCAGAACAGTTTGGAATACAGATGTTTTTTTCTGGGGGCGATTACTGTCTGGGACGCTACGATAATCTAGCACAGGGGTTCTCAACCCGTGGGTCGCGACCCCTCGGGGGGTCGCCAAATTATTTTAGGGGGTCCCCAAATTATTAAAAAAAAAAAAAAAAAAAAGGTTTATTTTTAAATTTTATTTTCACTTTTTTTCAAAAATAGCAGACCTACAAGCTCGTAGCGCGCCACTCGGTGGCGCGCTATGAGCTTGTAGATCTGCTATTTTTCAATAGCTAAATTATAACAATGCTTAAAACACCAAAAGGGGTTCCCGCCCAAAATGGTTTAAGGTTATTGTAGCAGTCAATTTATATTGGGGGTCGGGAGGGGGCGGGGCGGGGGTCCCGAGACATTGCCAAAGCATTTCCGGGGGTCCCCGGCCAAAAACGTTGAGAACCCCTGATCTAGCAGATCCGTCCACATTCTTGCGACGAAACCGAAGAGAAGCGTGCGTCTATTTCACACCGTCATGGGGGGGGGGGGGGGGGGGGGGTGAACACAAGTGGACTTGATGGTGTGAAACGGGTCGTCTTTCTTACCCTTTCTTCCCTCCCTTCACGTCTTCCAGGCCGTTCATATGTGTCTCCAGGGACTCCAGGATGCTGCTGGGGGCCTGAAGACAACCAGTAAAACATCTCAGCCTCTCATCTGTGGTCAACATGTTACATTACATGACTGGCAAAAAAATCTCTGCTGTATGTGTTCAATAGAGCGTTGCAGTCCCGCCCCCTTTCATGACGACGCCAGGCCCAGGAAATAATTCCCAGTGCATTTTCCCCATAGACATTTCAACAAGTATTTATTTAAAGACCTTTTAAGCGTCGTACGAAGCCAACTCGAGTCGTGACAAATCATGACAACAAACACAATATTTTGGACCAAACAGATAAAATAGAAAAACAACAAAAAAAAGTGTTTTTTTTTTCTTCTTTCAAATTATTTGTTCGGCCCAAAACATTGTGTTTATTGTCATGATTTGTCACGACAAGAGTTGGCTTTGTCCGCGGCGTAAACGTCTTTAAATAAATACTTTTTGAAAAGTCTATGAGGAAAATTAACAGGGAATTATTTTCCGGGTCTCTCGAGGGGGCGGGACTGTGACGCTCTATATGACTGGGAAGAACGTCACACAATTTGTTAGGAGGAGGAGTATAGTCAGTGGTGGAAAAAGTACTCCAATGTTTTACTTAAGGAAAAGTATCAATACTGCAACGTATAAATAGTCCGGAATTCAAAATGTACTTGAGTTAAATGTGTTGGTATCAAAATGTACTTAAAGTGCCAAAAGTAAAAGTAAATAGTGAAAGTAAATAGCCGATTTACAAGCTCACAATGTGTCGCGCTGCGAGCTTTTAAATCGGCTATTTTCAAATGGTCAAAATGTATATAGGGTTTAAGTGGTTAATGTATGTTTTGTAATAATATTCAATCTGCAACGTTTTGAAAAAAATGTTGTGGCGTTAAAAGTACATTATTTGGATCTGTGTGTGGCCTAGTGGAGTAGAAGTATAGCATATTGGAGAATTGGAAGTAGAAATACCCCAAAAACTCAGTGCCCATACCCGAGGCGGGGTTGGCGAAAGGGCCTTTCTGTGTGGAGTTTGCATGTTCTCCCCGTGTCCCCTAGGGTAGGTACCCTCACAAAAAACATGCAGTAATCCTGGTCTCTAAACTGCCTCCCCCTGGTCAGCCGGGGCACCTGATGGAGGGGAAAGGAACTGGTTGGAATAACGTGTTCCTTCCACGCGCTACGTCCAACCAGGGAAACTCCCCCCTGTCAGGTGTAAAGGAGCGACTTGGACACTCATGCATGAAGGAAGCATGAGTTCAAGTCCGTTGCTCTCCCCAGGTTGGCGGAGGGTGTGTAGAGCCCAGGATCACATTAGATAATTGACACAGGGGTGAAAAATGGGTTACAAAATTGTGGGATAAAAATTAAATAAAAAAATAAAAAAATAAATACCCCAAAATGGTACTTACATAAGTACAGTATAGTACTTAAGTGAATGTATACTTCCACCACTGATCTATAGTCAATATGACTGGGACAAAAACATTACACAATGTGCTCATCAGGAGCAGTTAGCATTTACCAGAGCCTTAGATATAGACAGAGTTACGCAAACTGCGTTCACTTCATGGGGCTTCAGTCCAATGGCGGCTCTCCTACATAGACTTCTATTGAGCATAGGGACAACCAACTGGGCCAAGTCCTGGACCGGAAGTGTAGGCAGAAATGCATTGGACTCAAGCAACAGCCCAGCTTTAATGATCTTAAATACCTTAATTTTAGATAGTTTTTTTGTAACAACATAAACATTAAAGAGATTTTAGTTGTTACTGTACAATACTTTAAAACAGTTGGCATGTTGGACACATGCTTAAAATAGCTCTTATTTGCGCCGCCCTCGTTGAAAACAATGTATTTCCAACTCCAGCTTGTCTCATCAGTCCAGGTTGCATGAACAGCGCTCGAGCGCTCGGTTTCTGCCCCCTCAACATCGCAACTCTTCTATTAGATGGCTCTGGCATTTACTAAGGTGAAAGAAATGCAAAATGACCCCTCTTTCCATGCCATGTAGAGCCGTGTACCATACCAGTATTCAAGAGAATTGCCTTTTCCCGAACTCTCATTCAGAACTATATTATTTAGTTACATAACACCTATTTAACACATCACGGCAAATTTAGAAAGTGATCAAGGAGAAAGTTTTGAAAGCGCACACACGTGCGAGCACATGCACACGCGCGCACACACACACACACACACACACACAAGCACACACACACATACACACACACACAAGCACACACGCACACGCACACACACAGAGCTGTAATTAGCCCATATACATAAACGATGAGCATGCGCAAAGAAACACTCTCATCCCGCAGAGGCAGGCACTCCGCCAGGCCACCCCGACACAACAACAGCAACGTTGCTATGGTTACCGGGTCCTCACGATGCTTAAAGATACAGTCCTCGTCGTCCGAGTCCGCTAGATCCGTCACTACGCCCGGATGGAGACACTGAGAGGAACATCGTGTTATATATGCTGCTGCAGTGAGAGACATCTGTGTCTGTGTGTGTCTGTGTCTGTGTCTGTGTCTGTGTCTGTCTGTGTGTGCGTGCGTGCGTGCGTGCGTGCGTGCGTGCGTGCGTGCGTGCGTGCGTGCGTGCGTGCGTGCGTGCGTGCGTGCGTGATAGGGGTGGCTGCCGAGGCTCGTGAGTGCACTGTAATGTTCATTTATGGACCTGTGGTTCCATCCAACATATAGAAATAAAGAGAGTGGACTCACGTAGTTGATGTCAGGAATGTCATTTTTGTCGACTCCAATCGTCTGTTGAAGGGGAACAAAACATCGCTGTTACTACTGGACAAATGAAAGGACTGAAAGCTGACTGATATTTCTCATCAAAATATATTAAAGTACAACAATACATGGCAATTTGATGTACTCTTCTTTAATATTTCAACCTGAAATCCCACACGAAAACATCAGCAACATTATGAAATGACATGAACGTTTATTTGTCCGGGTGAAAATGAACCGGGTTCAGTGTTCTACGTTTAATATCATTAACCCATTCTGGACGGAACCCGTTTTGGTGTTTTAACTAAGCATTATGTTATACTTTAGCTATTGAAAAATAGCAGATCTACAAGCTCATAGCGCGCCACTCGGTGGCGCGCTATGAGCTTGTAGATCTGCTATTTTTGAAAAATCATGAACATGTGGCACAAATCTTTGAATATATATTCTTTCAGAAGACTTTTTTATTTATTTCGACGTCAGGCCTAAATGGATTAATGACCACTTTTTATATGATTTTATATGATGTTTTAATTTATTTTCTGGATAGCCCCTAATCTGCACTGTGAAATCTTCTGTGTTCATTTAAGTCTGAGAGTGTACAAATGGAACCAAATGGTCCATTTGATTTCATTTGTACACTGAGAGTTCCATTTGTACAAATGGACCCGGAAGGGAACCGTAAGGGACCCGTATGGGGACCATGTGTACACTCTCAGACAATTTACAATTTAGGCATTTAGCAGACGCTCTTAATCCAGAGCGATTTACATTAAGCAAGAACAAAAGCATGGGAATACATCACATATATAAAAAGCATTTATCAAGAAACATGCGTAAGCTAAGAACGTAGCTAGAACATATCTATATAATGACACTGTACATATAAACTACACATATATACTATACTATGCTGTACATATATACTATGAAGTGCTATGACTACATACAATGCAATTATTGTGCTGTCTACATAACATGCTATAAGTCTGTATCAAATGCTATCTAAGTCTAAAAAGTGCTGTCTAAGGGGGTAGGGTAAGTGCTATGGGCTATGGGAGTACCAGACCCCTGAGGGTCCATTTGGTTCATAACCAAATGTCATCTAGCTCAGGGGTTCTCAACGTTTTTGGCCGGGGACCCCCGGAAATGCTTTGGTAATGTCTCGGGACCCCCGCCCCGCCCCCTCCCGACCCCCAATATAAATTGACTGCTACAATAACCTTAATAATAGAGACAATATATCATAAATAAATACTGAAACCAGATATAATCATTAGGAAGGTGTATGCATGTATTATGTGTACCATGTAAACTCTTAATTTTCGATTTTCCATCCATTCAGTTGGGATTTTTTTTTTTTTATAATTTGGGGACCCCCCAAAATAATTTGGCGACCCCCCCGAGGGGTCGCGACCCACGGGTTGAGAACCCCTGATCTAGCTCCCTCAAGTCCCACCTTACCTCAGCCAGCTTCATGAACTCTCCGATCTTGGTGACCCTGGTCAGGAACCTCTTGTAGATCTCCAAGGCCTCCTTGCAGTCTGGTTTCTTCATCTTGAAGTATTTCTCTTTATTAAAACATACAGAGTTTATAATAATGCATCTTTGTGACAAAGGACAAGGACATACAGTACATGATCTAAATTATGATACACAATAAACTGAAATAGATGACAAGATCTAATTTGGCTTGATCACCATGTCTAGGTTCAATCTTTGTGGACCAGTTAGTTATTTAATAACAGATCACTGATCATTCTCGCCAGTGGTGGAAGTAGATTTACTCAAATACTGTACTTAATTTTGAGGTATTTGTGTACTGTACTGGAGTATTTCCAATTTACACAAGGCCTACTTTTACTTTCTACTCCACTATACATCTCAGAATCAAATATTGTACTTTTACTCCACTATAATTATTTGAAAACTTTATAGCTACTAGTTCATTTTTAGATTTTGATTATTGTTACAAAACATACATTAACCACTTCAGGCCTATACATTTTGGTAATTTGAAAATAGCCGATCTACAAGCTCATCTGCTGACTGCTATTTTCAAAAGATTTGAAAACTTGAAATGGGACATTCTGCATAATGAGTATTGTTTTACTTTTGGTACTTTAAGTACCTTAACTTTTCCGGTCTTGTAACAGAGTATGTCTATATTGCAGTATTGATAGGCTACTATTATACAAAATAATACATTGTGAGCACTTTTCCCACCACTATAGTTCTGGCGTCAAACCACCAAACTGACCTAAAAGGTTGATGACGCCGTCGTTGTAGGAAGCGAACAGCTTCACCAGGTCTTTGAAGAGGAGCATGAACGCCGAGTTGATGATCCCATTGTTCAGCTCCTTTGGATGGCACTGGGGGGGAGAGAGAGAGAGAGAGAGAGAGAGAGGGGGGGGGGGGGGTGTTCATGACGTTGTTATCAAGAAACTAGCCCATTTTGACCTGAAAATCTTCTACATCCTCACAGTTTTCTGAAAAAGCTATGTTTCTATGTCAGTGGTTCTTCGATTTTTCAAAAATAGCAGACCTACAAGCTCGTATGAGCTTATAGATCTGCTATTTTTCAATAGCTAAAGCATAACATAATGCTAACACCAAAAGGGGTTCCCGCCCAAAATGGGCTAGTGCAGCACCGGTTCGGAGACTAAAACTATGCCGAAATATGTTTAGCGACTACCTTTTTTCACTGATGAAAACTTCATCAATATTAAATAAAAACTAAGCTATGATGACAAAGACTATAGCCTGGGGTCCACCCATCATAGGCAGCTCCCGGCAGGATCCGCCGGGAGAATCTAGATTCTAGACGCAGCTGCACGACATGAGACTAATTAATTAGAGCGACAGAGAGAGAGAGGAGTGTGTGTGTGTGTGTGTGTGTGTACGTGTGTGCGTCAATTTGACAAAGGTGCAGACGATCAGAAATCAGCAGAAAGTGATCGACGTTCGCGCTATACTCTATGCCGAATTGAAGTGGACTCGGTCCCGGACTTTTTTTTTCTCCCTGGAAATAAAAACGTCTGGATTTCCGAGGCTAAAGACTATATGACTAAATATTATTGACAATTTCGTCAACAAATAAAAAACTAGACTGAAATGTTAGGGAGGGACCAGTGGAGAAGACATCCAGTATAGAACTAAAAGATAAAAGCCATTTTATGTTTGGTTGCACATGTTGTGTTCCATGTTGTGTTCCACTCCGAAAATAGCCGATCAAAAAGATCACAGCTTGTAGATCGGCTATTTTCGGCATGCAGCTAAGCATAAATCAGTAATTACGATGATGTCACAGCCCGCCAAAATACATTTTTGAGGGGCGCTCTAGTCCAGCCCCTCCTATAAACAGCTATAGTGTAGCCTATAGATTCTGTCTTAACACAAACATTAAATGCCATTGACAATGAATGGATAATTTATGTCATATGTGTCTGAGCAAATCGGCAGTCGGTATGTCCGTGGAAACCTTGGCCAATAAGCGACCACCATTCTTGGCGACGTAACTAAGGTATGTTTCAAGGTTGGTATAAGCGGTCAATAATCGATTAGAGGGCCCTCACTTCACACGGCTGTGATTTTTAGTCAACTAAATCAACTGTATATTTAGTTGACTAAAATCTCCATATGTACTAGTCAACTAATACTAAACTAAAACTGAAGCATTTCAGATGACTCAAATATGACGAAAATGTATGGAATTTTATTCAAAAAAAACTTTTACTGTCAAAATGAACACTGTTAAAAAAAAGAAGAAGAAAACTCTGATCCGACTCGTGTGTGCGTGCGTGCGTGCGTGCGTGCGTGCGCGCGTGCGCGCGTGCGTGCGTATTCACATCTTTGCATCGATTTTTCAGGTAGTCGTGCTGATGCCGATGGGTGTCAGCATGACTCAGCTATACGCATGCCAAATATAAAGGCGGGCCGCTGGGCGGCTATCCAGATATCGTTGGTGTCGGACAGAAATCTCTCATCTCCATACACGTTCTCCATACGCCCCGGTGTCATAGTCTCTTGATTAGTTTTCACTTCGTTTTAGTCACATTTTAGTCACCTGGAATGTGTTGGTTTAGTTTTAGTCGACTACGTGTCATGAGATTTTAGTCGACTACATCGACAGGTGATTTAGTCGACTACATTTTATTTTGGCAGGCCTTGATGCTGTCGTAATGACTATTTTCACACTTGCTGAAAATACTAGTCCCTTCCTAACATTTTAGTCTAGTTTTTATTTGTTGACGAAATTGTCAGTATATTTAGTCTTAGTTTTAGTCATCCTAGCTTAGTTTTCATTTAGTTTCCAATAGTTTTTGTCAGTGGAAAAAGGGTAGTCGACGAACATTTTTCGTCTTAGTTTTAGTCGACGAAATCAACACTGATACGCCCTACTTGAGCAACAATACACTACTACAGCGTCACACAAAAGCATCAAAACGCAGATCCACAAGCTCGATCTTTGAGCTGGTTCTGGAAATATGAGGTTTCCACCTGATACAAACACGCGCACACACGCACGCACGCACACTCACTCACTCTAGATATGCAGATAATGCGTATACAATGTTGCATTACAACCCAAACATCAATTTAAAATAAATTCATACTTAATGCAAACAAATGCAACATGAAATTGGAACACGTGTCTTTGTTGGATAGCCGGCCTGCGATACAATACAATACAACACAACACAACACAACACAACACAACACAACACAACACAACACAACACAACACAACACAACACAACACAACACAACACAACACAACACAACACAACACGACACGACACAGTATGAATGATGTCTATATTCGGACTCACGTCAAACTCCAGCAGTGTGTCTATCTGAGTCTGCAGAACGGGCATGCCTTTCAACAGCTTCTCCGTGGTCATCGTCCGCATCACGCCCTCGGCACTGATGGTCAGAGTGACAGCACATTAGGTCAGTGGTTTTCAACCCTTTTCATATCAAGGCCCGTTATTGATTTGGCATGTGAGCCACGGACCACCGTTCCATGAGATGTATAGCCTCGCAGACCCAAAACTAGAGAATATGTTTTGTTATCGTTGGATAAGATTTTGTCCACAATTCCACGCTGTATTGATGTGGTACCACAGGAGAGATAACAGGCAAACGTTGATCAAAATAACAATTCTTCTACATTCTCTCTAAATGTGTAGATTTCTTGTAAATTACGTAATGCAGCCAGATTTTTAACAATACTTTTACTCTTGAGAGCGTAAAATGAGACCAAATGGACCCGGGGTGGGGGTCCATTTGGTTTCATTTTACACTCTTAAGAGTTAATGAAAGGGTCCATTTGGTTACTAACTCTCCATTTAAGTGGGCACCTTTTACCTCCTCAAGGTAACAGGTTGCTCTATTTTGCGCTATTTTCAAACAAATCTTGTTTTTCTTTTCTTTTCTTTTTATATTGTGATAGTATTCATTGCTAGAGTGTTTGTTCAGTCACTGGAGTCTCCATAAGACAATATGTCTCTCCAGCTTTTTTATTAAACAGAAAATGCATTTTCAGAAACCGAAACTGAAACTGGGATAACAATTTGTATCCAATCAGGATAGAAAACACAGTCAGGATACAGATTAAACAAGTGGAATTGTAAGTAATCACACAGAGAAATGAGCAGAGAACATTGGAACTGCAACACTAGTATAAAGATTAAGCTCATAGTTACTCTCTCCTGATTGACTGAAATTGTGTCCCTACACCTGAAAATGTATTTTCATTTTTTTTTTAAAGAGCTGGAGAGACATGGAGACCCCTGTTACTGAACAAACACTCTATAGCAATGATTACTATCAGAATATAGTGATTTAGCCTTTAAACAAAAACAATATCACTTACTCTACCTTTAAACAACATTAGGAAACAAGCCCAAATAATAATAATAATAATAATAATAATAAAACGTTATTTGTATAGCACCTTTCATGACATGAAATGCAGCTCAAAGTGCTTTACAGAGCAATGGATAAAAAAGAAATAATAAAAAGAAAATAGAAAAGCAAGGCATAAACATAAAAAAAAAACAAGAGCAGTAATGCAATACAGTGAGGACATGAATAACAAAAACATGTAAAGATCAATTAAAAGCAAGAGTGTAGAAGTGAGTCTTGAGCTGCGCTTTAAAAATGTCTACAGAGGCTGCCTGTCGAAGGTACAGTGGGAGTTTGTTCCACGCCGTCGGCCCGTAGAAGCAAAACGCTGCTTCCCCGTATTTTTTAGTTGCCATTTTTTTAGGCAAAGCGAGCAGGCCCGCAGTGGAAGACCTTAGGGGGCGGTTTGGGACATATTTAGGCAGGCAGTCATGTAGGTAGAAAGGTGCGAAATAAGCAACTACATTTTACAAACAAGTCCAGAAACCCGCAACCTGCAACTACCAATAATTTACAACAACTTTATACAGAAAAGCAAGCCCAATAAAGTCGCTTAATAATAAGCAAACAAGGCAACACTGGTGTTGTCGCGGGTAGCGGTCATGTTGTGGCCTCCCTCAATATCAGGCCTCTTTGATCAGGCTTCTCGAGACACCGCGGTGACTTACCCTTTCTTGACCTTGGTGAAGTCGAAAGCCATCTGGCGGTAGGCGAAGGCCTTCTCGTTTAGGTAGCGTCCGTACCGTCTGATGAACGTGGACATGTCATAGCCTGAGGAGTGAGGACGAGGAACAGCGCAACGTCACGTAAAACATGTCATAGCCTGAGGACGACCAATAGCACAATGTCACACAAGACATGTCATAAATGTTAAACAGACTTATAGCTTGTTACGTAGACAGCACTAGAATTGCATTTTATGTAGTCATAGCACTTCATAGTAAACATGTATAATATATAATATAGTATAGTTTACATAGATACTCCACTGTTACGTTCTTAGTTTCCGCATGATTCATGATAACTACTTTTTATATTATGTGATGTATGCCATGCTTTTGTTATTGCTTAATGTAAGTCGCTCTGGACTAAGAGCGTCTGCTAAATGCCTAAATTGTAAATTGTAAATTGTCGTAGCCTGAGGACGACCCATTGACCATACGGATATGCAGACCGCATCCATCTTGACAGCAAGGTGCTAACTATGTGCAACTTCCCATTGACAGCCCATTCATCCAAACAGAAAAGTCCTATATCTGACTGTATTAAACAACGTCAAACTCAAAAAAACATTGCAGCTGTACGGAAAGCTTGAATTATGCTCTTTCAACCTGTAAAGTTTTTGTTTCATAAAAATCTACCATATAGGATATAGACATGTTATTTGTCAGAGTTTGGAAGCGCTCGTTATCGGTAAAGCAATGTCCTGCTGCCCTACTGCATTACGGTATGTGCAAATTCAAAACAGGTGGTTCGCATGGGCCATTGAGTGATATTCAACGAGCACTTCCAAACTCCAACACTTGGGAAAAAGTAGGGAATTTCTTGACAGGATGTAGCTCATAACATATCTACGGTGGATTTACAGATACAAATACAGATCATTCTGGGGATCCTTGACACGAAAAAGGTTGAGGATTTAGAAGATTTTTTTTTAGAATCGTCCTCAGGTCTAAATCGGTTTAATTTCATGAAATGCAGCTAAGCGGACAATAAACCTCCTATAGAATGTCATTGTAAAATATCGGTATAGGCTATTTCTTCCATATCTCTGGTCTACATACAGTTGGGTGCCACCGATATTGTCCCTTATCATTTGACCCATTTAGGCCTGACCTCAAAATTTAAAAAAAAATCCTTCTAAATCCTCCAGTTTTCTGAAATAAATATTTTCACGATTTTTCAAAAATAGCAGACCTACAAGCTCGTAGCGCGCCACTCGGTGGCGCGCTATGAGCTTGTAGATCTGCTATTTTTCAATAGCTAAATTATAACATAATGTTTAAAACACCAAAAGGGGTTCCCGCCCCAAAATGGGTTAACTGTCTTTTTGTGCGCAGATCACGCAAACCTCAGCAAAAAGAAAAGGACAATATCGATGGCCTCCAACTGTACATACTGTCGTGCCGTGACGTGCACTGGGCAAACGGCCACGGTGTGATTGCCAGTTCGTCTGGAATGCCACACCCTGAGCGCGGCAGTTTGATTTATGCTTCCAAGCCCAGGGTTTTCGCATATCAACCTGCGACTGCATGCTTAGAAATGCCATCTATCATTTTACACAATGATATACCTGACTACGACTTGTGTTCTTTATGATAATACAATGTACTGCAGCCAGAATAAGGCATGCACAGAGACACAGAGACAGAGACAGAGAGAGAGAGAGAGAGAGAGAGAGAGAGAGAGGTGCAGTTTTCAGGGTCATTTCCTCTGAGTGCCAGATGGCTGTGTGTGTGTGTGTGTGTTTGTGTGCGTGCGTGCGTGCGCGCGCGTCAGTGTGTTATCTGCTCCACACATGCACACAACAGCTGAGTTATATGGGCTGAGGGCTCCTGACTGGCCATGCATTCATTCTCACCGTGAGAGCCGGTTTTGTCGATAAAGTTGCTGAGATTGAACAGGGAGGTCCTGGAGGCCAGATACTGGATGAACCTCTGAAAGAGAGAAACAAAACAACAACCTGTATAAGCCAGGGCTATAACGAACGTTACACAGGTATGGTGTGTGCGATATGAAGTGTGAGATGTGAGGGCCCCCCCACACACACACACACACACACACATGCACACACACACAAACACACACACAATCATTGTTCAGTTGTGGCCCCCGAGCCTAATGTAGTTGAATACTCCTTCTGTAAACTGTACAACCACATTGACATTACACATGAAGGCAAAGCGTTATAGGGGTTATATGGTTAGCTATGTAGCTACAAAATCCTGTTAATGTTAATTAAACATACTGTACATGTACAAACATGGGGGGGGGGGGGGGGGGGGGTAAATAATGTTACAAAACTGTGAAAAATCATTTCTTCTTTTGTTTAAATAGCACAAATACCAACGCTGAAAAGCCCACAACCAATGGTGCATGGGCTCGTAGATCAGCTATATTGTAAGACGCCGTTCCGTTGTGTAAAACAGGATGTTTGTAGAATTGCATACAAATGTATACCCGTTAATAACACTGGAGATTTTTGCAGTGTACTTTAAAGGCTTGTAACAGTATGACCGCTGCTGTCTTGAACGCGACTGTGGCTCAGGAGGTAGAGCAGGTCGTCCAATGATCCATGGGTCGGCGGTTCGAATCCCGGCTCCTCCTGTCTACATGTCAAAGTGTCCTCGGGCAAGACACTGAACCCCAAATTGCTCCTGATGTGCTGGTTGGTACCTTGCATGGCTTCCGCCGCAATCGGTGTATGAATGGGTGAATGTAATGCACAATCTATGTAAAGCGCCTTGGATAAAGGCGCTATATAAATGTACCATTTACCATTCATATCTACTGACCTCTCAGCAAAATGAGGCCACACACAATCCTTTTGCATGAACATTTAATTGTGTCTAGGGACCGATTTTTTTTGACCTAAATTGAACACAATTAACGGCCAACGAAGGGCCCCAGGAGCCCTTGTCTGGGCCTCAAACCCAGTGCCGCGCGGTCCAGTTTCTCCCGAGGGCCCCTGATGGCCAAGGGCCTGATGGCCTCCGGCGCAACGCTTAATTTGGCCCTGGTCCATAATAATATACTGAGTTTACAGGAGCTCTGGTTTACAGCCATGGAAGGCTATACTCGACAGTGGACCGCAATGAATAATCCCCTTTAGACCATGCAGTGTTGAAAACCCACATCATTTAATAGACATGGCCTGGGCCATGGCTCAATGGTCCAGGCACCTTGGCTGGTAATCCAGTCTGGCAGTGTGCCGCGGGTTCGACTCCCGATCCCGACGGCCTTTACTGCATGTCTTCCCCCCCCCCATCTCTCTCCCCATTTCCTGTCAGCCTACTGTCTGTCCCTCCATAAAAAATATAAAATAAAGGCGAAAGCCACAAAAAAAAAAGAAATGTAATAGACATATCTACAAGTTGTCTCTGTGAATGTCTGTTATAATAACCCATTATTATACACACTACTGTCTTATTTCAGCAAGGCAGACAATTAGACTATACTATCACGACCAATCAATGAGTCTGTGTTTTATTCCACCTCACTGGTGCCCTGTGAGATCAGCGGACAGCTTGGTAATAAGACATTAGTGCACTCACCCAAACCAAGCATTTTTGGAAATTGGAACCGACTTGGGACAGTAATTCGGACCGCTGTGTATAAGCCCTAACAAGGATCACAGTATACCCTAACCTTGCCTCCGCTAAATCAATTACAAATGAGCCCATAAAACAAAGACATCAAAAAAGACCCGAGAGAAAGAAAGTGTAATAAATGTGACGAAGAAATTGGTACTTATAAGCACATATTGCGTTTTGTAACTGTACAAAGATGCATGGCTGAGGGAAGTAGGGGTGCTGGGGGGGCTGTAGCACCCCCTCCCCCCAGGCACAGCCCCCCCCCTCGAACAGGAGGGGAAGAAGAAAAAAAAGAATACAATATGCTGTATCACAGTATTGGCACCTTATCCTGGTTAATTGCCTGTGTCAGTTCGTTCATATAACTTGCGTGTGGAGAGGGAAAGTAAAGGCCACGTTTGCGCGTGAAAATGCGCGTGCATGATGCGCGTGCACGCACATTTTTGCGGCGCGCGCTACGCGCGTGCACCCCCTACTAGACGCTCAGCCCCTGCGAGTGTAAAGTACTTCCCGCGGGCCTGCAAAGATGCAAGCCTTTTGGCATGAGGTAAAAGATTGAGTTGGATACTTTCCCTTTGACTGGAATCTTCTGGATATATTTGGGATGTATCACTTCTCCAGTGTGTAGCCTACTGGCAGCTAAGGTGTGCAGCACAAGGAACAGGTCACAATGCTAAATACTAAATAGGCTAAGCTGCACAGCAGCCATGTTGGCCTCTTCCTTACTTCCTTCACAGGTCTTAACAATGATACTAATTAAGGTTGTGTGCATGTATTGTATAACACTCTGCTACACCCATTTAGACCTGAGGACGATTCTACAAATGCCTTCTAAATCGTGACAGTTTTCTGAAAAACCCATGTTGTCAGTGGTTGTTAATATTTCATGTCAATAGACCTCCAAAAATATATGTAATTGCCCGCCGACCCCCATCTGAAAATATGTTGTTCCAGGGATCTTCCAGAAGCAAAGATTTGATTTAAAAACGTTTGCTCTGAAAGAATATATATTCCAACTTTGCGCCACATTTTCACGTTTTTTCAAAAATAGCAGACCTACAAGCTCGTAGCGCTATGAGCTTGTAGATCAAAAGCTAAAGTATAACATAATGCTTAAAACACCAACAGGGGTTCCCGTCCAGGGGGGTCCAGGTTAACCTGACTCCGCCAGATGGGGCAGCAGAGAGTACACTGGGTTCCCCCCTCCTGCTCCCATCTGGGAACTCTCAGGCAGACTTGATGCCCGGCCACAAAACGGCCTGGCCAATCAGCAGCAGCTATCCCGCCTCTAGCTGCTGCTGATTGGCCAGGCCGTTTTGTGGCCAGGTACCAGCAGTTTGAGAACCACGCTATCTACACTAAATGGAGAGCCTTTCATTAATATACGTAATTGGTTAGACCTGTCTAACTATCTATACTATAGAACTGTAGAACTATAGATCTGTCAATCTATCAGGAAAGTAACTGCAAGTGGATACAACTTATATTAAATCCACATATACACTGCCGCTGTCTTTCAGCTTTTCTGTATGTTTTGCATTTGTTGAGGACATTAATGTGTTAATATTCTATGTATGCTCTGTTGAATTGAATTGAATAGATAGCACAATTGAATAGATAGCACCACAACAAAGTTTTTGTTTTTGTTTTTGTGCGTTATCCTTTTAGCCCAAGAGTTTATTAGCACTGTACCTGCTGTACTGTTCACATTTGTTTGATTAGCAAAGTATTCAATCAATCAATCAATCAATCAATCAATCAATCAATCAATCAAAAATAATTCCAAAGCTCAACAACAAAAACATAGTTGTTGTGTGTCCACTCACCTCGTTCCCGTGGACACACATGTGGTGGGTGGTGACGAGCGCCTTGAACACGACCACCCAGCTGGCGTTGGTGGCCCGCTCGAACAGCGTGTCGGCCATCTGAGGGATGTTGACGTTGGTGGCATTGGTGGCCGACACCAGATCTGTAGAACAGAACACACACACACACACACACACACACACACACACACACACACACACACACACACACACACACACACACACACACACACACACACACACACATTGTCATTCACGTGGTAGGCTACCTTTTGAAAGTGCTATTGTCTCTGTCGGGTGGTGGGAACCTCATAATATGTTCAAAACTTTCATTTTCACTTTCAGGATTCTTCAGAAATGGTCAAATATGTGTGGTATAGGAAGTGTCACGCTTTGAGATTTTTTTAAAAAGCCAATGGTTTTTTTTAATAGCCAACAGACATTTTACCCACAGATGCTTATGCTTTTTTTAACCTAATTTTTTATCCCACGATTTTGCAACCTCACTCAGTGTCAATTATCTCATGTAATCCCTGGGCACTACACTTCCTCTGCCAAGGGAGGGCTACGTCCAACTGGGAGTTTCCCAGTTGGATGTATAGCACCCATGCGCTACGGAACACGTTATTCCAACCAGTTTCTTTCCCCTCCATCAAGGCGCCCCGGCTGGCCAGGGGGAGGCAGTTATAGAGACCAGGATTACTACATGTGTGTTGTGAGGGCACCTACCCTATAGGCCAGGGGGGAACATGCAAACTCCACACAGAAAGGCCTTTTTGCCAAAGCCACCCAGGGTATGGGCACTGAGGACACGGAGGAGAGAACACGCCCCCCAGCGTCCCCAGCAGCGGGAATGGAACCCAAGCTTACCCCGTTTTAATGAGTTAATAACAGCAACAGTAAGTTGGGGGTGATCTCTGTTGCACAGTAAAGATCTGTTCAAACAAAGCCATTAAAACAGTTTAAGTGCCAGGGACGTTAAGACGAGCTCGTCCCTACTTTGTCCGCGGTGCCAGAGACGTAAAGACAGATATTGTTTAATGCGCATTAATCCCCACTTGATTAGCACCACGCTAGCATGTTGCAACATTTTTAGCTATCTCCGACCGATTTTCAAGTAAAAACGGCCAAAAATCCCATGTGCACGCCCGTGCACGCGCACAAGCCGGGTGCGCGAGCATTATGGCTCATAATATGCAAAAAATGCGATATTGGGCGCTTGATTACGCCTCAGATTGACTTAGTTATGATAATAACACGGATCCGCATCTTACTACGGACCCTTTGGACCTCAGTAAGATGGCCGACTTTCACATCCGGTTCATGCTGTGTATCAACTAGCGATCTCGTGACCTTTTTCCAAATGCGGCTGGCACTGGCTACGACCCCATCTAGTGGCCACCGGCAGTATGGCACTTTGGTCATATGAGGACATTACAGTTGTGTGTAAATGTCAAAGCTAATTTCCTCCCAGAACTCTTTCCTCCCAGGATTCTACAGTCCATGAGGATGTTGTTGATACACTACACTGGAGACACGCAGTGGCGGAAAAAAGTACTCAATTGTTAAGTAAAAGTACCAATACTGCAATTTATAACTACTTCGTCACAAGTAAAAGTACGGAATTGAAAATGTACTTAAAGTACTAAAAGTAAAAGTATTCATATTGCAGAATGTCCCATTTCACACAAGTGAAAAATGTGTAGAAAATCTATTGAAGCTCTCAATGCGTCACGTTTTGTGAGCTTGTAGATCGGCTCTTTTCAAATGGTCGAAATGTATAGGGTTGAACTTGAAGTGGTTAATGTATGTTTTCTAATCAAAATTAAAATCGCCAAAGTAACTAGTAACTTAAGTTTTCAAATAATTGTAGTGGCGTAAAAGTAAAAAATGTGGCTCCGAGATGTAGTGGAGTAGAAGTAAAAGTACCGGAAATTGGAAATGCTCAAGTAAAGTACAAATACCTCAAAACTGTACTTAAGTACAGTACTTAAGTAAAAGTACTTAATTACTTTCCACCACTGGAGACACGGCAGGCTAGAAGCGCATCAGGGATTCGGCGTGCACGAGCGCCCGCGCATGCACGAGCATGTGCACGAGCATGTGCACACTGAGAGCGAATGCAAAGAAAGAAGGAAAGATTGCGTTGTCGGCCCAGGCGGTGGCGTAACCGTCTGGGCACCCGACTGGTAATCCAGTCGCAGTGTGCCGCGGGTTCGACTCCCGAGCCCGACACGGCCTTTACTGCATGTCTTCCCCCATCTCTCTCCCGTTTCCTGTCAGCCTACTGTCTGTCCCTTCAAAAAAACCAATAAAAGGCGTAAGCCGCAAAAAATATATTAAAAAAAAAAAAAAAGATTGCGTTGTCATGCTTTTTCTGTCTGACTGCCACCAGTATACTACTGAGCCGGCAAGACCTGGATTTGAATCACGGATGACTTTAGAGTCTTTAAAAGCTGCAACTTTCCTCTTCTACCCCGGATTTGAACCCAGGTTTCCTGCGCAATTGCAGATGTGTTTTTTGGATATGTCTAATAGAGAGAGAAATTAATTGAATCTTGACCTTTGGGGTCAAAATTCGATCCTGTGTCATAGGTGAGACATGACATGGCTTTGACACAATCTAAATGTCTTAATAGAAGAGCAGACGGACAAAATACAACCACCCCATTTTGTATAAGTTATATTATTGTATTAACATGCTCTACCATACAGATTGTTTATTAAGTTATATTGTATTAACATACTCTACCATACATATTGTATAAATTATATTGTAGCAACATACAGCACTCTACCATACAGATTGTACAAAATTGCATTTTATTCATTAACACGTTTGACAAAAAAAACTCATGTGTTGCCACTCTCAGTGCATACAGATATGACATAAAGATAACAAATGCATATACGTTGTCATACAGCAAAAAGCAAAAATAGACGATCTGCAAGCTCAATATTTTCTCTATTTCTTTCAAAAGATATAGAGAAAATATTGAGCCTGTTATCAAAGGCAGAAGCATGGCTTGCCACACACAGAGGAGGAGTGTAACAAACATATAGGCTGCTGAGAGCAGCACCTTGGGCCGTTATTGTTGATATCGATCAGCTGCGTGGCCTCGTCTCAAGTACACCTCTAGACATCCACTCTGCTGATGGTGGTGAGCGCACTAAAGAATTACAGCCAGGCAGTCAGTGTTATGTTGGCTGCACGAGAGGACATTAACAGCCATCATTATGGCTGTTAATGTCCATGATGGAGGGGGATGAGAGGGGGATGAGAGGGAGAGAGAGAGAGAGAGAGAGAGAGAGAGAGAGAGAGAGAGAGAGAGAGAGAGAGAGAGAGAGAGGGAAAGGGATAAAATAAGAAAGAGAATGGATAGAAGGGGAGGGAGGGGTGTTGTTGAACTTGAAGGTCTTACTAGCTGAATAAGTGTGGGGGAGGGGGGGTGGGGGTTGGACAGATTATTACAGTCCAAGGGTCCTTTGGGTCCTTGGGAAAAGAAGAGCTCCATTTTTCAAAGACATTGTGATAGCATATTTTCACACATTTCTCTTTTCAAACTAAAACGTTTGGGAGCCCCTGGATTATTACTATAATCATTTATGATGCTGTCCTTACACCGCACGCACGCACGCACGCACGCACGCACGCACGCACGCACGCACGCACGCACGCACGCTCTCTGTTCTCCCCTCCGATTGGCCAGCGATTCGGACCTCTTCCCAAGGCTTCCGTGCGCTTTGCCCCCATCTGATTGGACAGTATACGGTGACGTTCCCAACTCACTGAAACTCTTGTCACACGTTTGCCTACAACAGTGTGGTTTCCTATAGAGATGCATATAGACAACCACGCTATACAGAGATGGGCAACCACGCTCGCAATTCTGCAGGATTGCATCTGTCTATAGTTCTCTATAAAAAAATGTGTGCGCTTGTGGACGTTCTATACTTCTTTCTTTTCAAAATCTTTTTATTGCAATTTCAACAATATAAATCTCAGAGATCATATATATAGGGCAGACATAATGAAAAGACTATGTTGTTGCGCAAAACGCACGCCCCTTCAAGACAAAAGAACAAAACAAACATTTTCTCCCCTTCAAGTCCCAATTTAGTAAAGCCAATAGAGGGTATGCGTGTGACATCATCATCATACCCGGAAGTTATGCGGGAACGCCTACTGAGTGGCAAAAAACGATACTTTCTGGCCTCGACAGCGCATACATCCAAACAGAAAAGTCCTATTTGATTCCATTAAATGACTTTAAACAACATTAAATTCACATCAGGGATGTTCTATATTATACTTCTAACCTTGTACTGCACTTTGGTCAGACTTGGACAGTTGCATATTTGCGGCGCTTTATAAATAAAGTTTGATTTGATTCGATTTGATTTGATGAAAGCATGATGTGAGATAAGAAAATGTCATCCACAGGCGATGCCCTGCCTCTCCTTCCCAGCTCATCTGTCACACTGCAGTCAGATATGTCCAGGCACGCGCACACATAGACATCAACGGGGGCTTGAGCCCCTGCCCTTTTACCCCGTCTGTAAAACACAACTGCCCTTTCCAGACCAACGAATGCAGCATTAAAGGTGAAAGAAATGCAAATGCCACTCCTTTCCATCCATGCCTGCATGCCGGAATTAAGGCAGCATTCAGAAGAATTGCTTTTTGGTCTCCTGAACTTGAACGCAGCATTTTGCGCTGAACTAATTTGTTTCGAAATCTATGTCGTATACTATACACCGCATCTCCAGCATAGATAAAGAGTGCTGGGTTTCGCCCCGAAAATAGCTGATCTACAAGCTCTCAACGCGTCGCAGCGCGGCGCGTTGTGAGCTTGTAGATCTGCTATTTTCGCTATTTTTTCCCCAAAAATAGCCCTGCGTCTCTAACGCTCTCTGCACGCCCCTGGATATGTCTGTACTGTTTCTACTCTGCCTTGCAGACCAAATACATACAGTATAGGTGATTGCTCCCTTCTGTGCGGTTCTGTTACTGATGTACTTTTACTATGTTTACTTTACACTTTACACATAGTCCAGTAACTGCATATTCTGTGTGTTCCAATAGGCCTATCTCACAGCATTTCCCCGCCCCCTTTTGTTGATAGTGGTGTTATTTGTTTTGCGGTCCATAGGCTTCCATGTTAAAAGAGGTATTTTCACAAGCCACAAACTATACCGTTTTGTAAAGGTTAGGTTTATTCTACTTATTTGAGTTGTTATACCATTGTGTTTTCTTCATATTATTATCGGTCTTTGACAGTTTAACATTAGGACATGTACTTAGATTCTCCAGAGAAAAAAAGTGGTAATGCCTAATGTTAAATGACACCACTATCTACCGGAAGTGGGCGTGGAAAGGGGGCTGTGAGATAGGCCTATCGCTGTATTGTTTTATTTATTTATGACTAATTATAGTTTATATAATACCTTTATATACCTTTATGTTAGATGTATGGTGTGGGACTGTTTAGATGTTTATAATCAGTGTGTCAATAATGCTGAAAAGATGACTTGAGCTTTTACCAAGGGGCCAGTGAGGCTATTCAACGTTGAAGCTCTGGGCCCTAGTGGTAGGAGGAGGGACTACAGGCGGACCCGTGGATTCATGACTGGGAAACCCCGTGCAGCTGGGCTTTAACATTGAGCGCTCGGTTGCATACGTCACCCCGGACCTCAAAGTTGAGGTCCGGAGGAGGGACTTCCGGCAGTCTTCCGGGTGCTTTAAAACGCCACTGAGCAACTTCCACTGACATGAATAGCTGGGGGGGCGGAGCTTCGCGCCAGTTCAGTCTCTATCCTTTTATATACTCTATGGCTTTTACCCTACATTGGCTACAACCATACAGTAGGCCTATGTAGCCAATGGCTATCATGCCATACTGTATATACTGTATATTTGGCAGCAGATCTTAAAGCTATCATGTGCCCAGGGATTGTGTTGAAAAGAGCAGATCTGCAAGCTAATTATTTTGTGAGCTTGTAGATGGGTTATTTTCAAATGTAGGCCTATACAAGGTTAAAGTGGTACAAATGGATTGTGTTGAAAAGAGCAGATCTACAAGCAAATTATTTTGTGAGCTTGTATAGATGGGTTATTTTCAAATAGGCCTATACAAGGTTAAAGTGGTACAAATGGATTGTGTTGAAAAGAGCAGATCTACAAGCGAATTATTTTGTGAGCTTGTATAGATGGGTTATTTTCAAAATATACGAGGTTAAAGTGGTACAAATGATTTAGCTGGGGACCCCCTGGAACCCCCTGAAGAATCTCTGCATGGGGGTCGCCTCAGTGAAATGGTGCATGGAAGATGGCCACCCCCCCGAGCATTTTCAAATGACACACACGCACGCACGCACACACACACACACACACACACACACACACACACAAGCTCTCTCTAACACACAATACATGGTAAATGGTGCATTTATATAGCGCCTTTATCCAAGGCGCTTTACATAGATTGTGCATTACATTCACCCATTCACACACACATTCATACACCGATTGCGGCGGAAGCCATGCAAGGTACCAACCAGCACATCGGGAGCAATTTGGGGTTCAGTGTCTTGCCCAAGGACACTTCGACATGTAGACAGGAGGAGCCGGGATTCGAACCGCAGACCCATGGATCATTGGACGACCTGCTCTACCTCCTGAGCCACAGTCGCCCCACAATAGCACAAATACTTAACTGAAACGTGAGTGATTACATAACTCATGTTGCTGGCATATAGTAGCTACAAGTTAGCATCCATGCAGCTACAAGAACATACACACACAAGACCATGTGCACTGAGTCATTTTATGGCCATGCAGCTTTAGGCTAATTATATCCTTTGCTACTCTGTGAGTGCGTGACTTGTGTGTGTGTGTGTGTGTGTGTGTGTGTGTGTGTGTGTGCATGGCATGCGTGCGAGCGGGCGTGCGTGCGTGCGTGCGTGTATGCCGGTGTGCGTTCACTACGTTGCTCTGCCATCTGGGTCATGTCATACGACTTTATAATCCATGTTCTGTGTTCATGGTACAAGCTGCGGTAATTGCTTGACACGTTAACCACAAACAAAGCCAAGTAGGCATGTATGTGTGTATGTGTGTATGTGTGTGTGCGTGCGTGCGTGCGTGCGTGCGTGCGTGCGTGCGTGCGTGCGTGCGTGTGCGCCCGTGCGTGCGTGCGTGCATGTGCGCCCGTGCGTGCGTGCGCGTGTGTGCGTGTGTGTGTGTAATGAGGATTGACTGATCCAAATAAAGACTCTTAGGGTAATCCACGCTAGTCAGGAGAGATGCAGTCTCTCAAACCGGACCATCTCTCTCTGACACAATCTGAACATGAATAGTGTGGCTTTACCCGTCCTGGAGAGCCCTTAAACTAAGGAATGAAACTTTGTTCATGCCATGGAGCCCCAAATTGATAATGTATTATTTGGCCACGGACACTGACATGAGTTCTGTGCCAGGGACCCCCAGTAGAGAAGACTTGTGTAATAATAATTAAAAATAAGTATATTCTATTTGTGCATATAGACAACATTTACTTAAAGGGGCATTCCACTCATTTTCAACATTTTACTATGTCATTAATATACCTTAGAGCTGTTGTGTGGAAATAATAAAAAGGTCCCCCCCATTCTGTGTTTCCTAGAACTGGAGATCTGAAACAAATCATTTTTTTCATACTTACAGTTCTAGGAAACACAGAATGGGGGGATGTTTTTTTATTATTTCCACACAACAGCTCTAAGGTATATTAATGACATAGTAAAATGTTGAAAATGAGTGGAATGCCTCTTTAAATGGATAAAGTGGTTAGAATTATTGGGATACTAAAGCTATACCCCCCCCCCCCTATAAGTGGGGGTCCCTGCTTTGAAGACCCCTAGCTAGTATACTAACTAGATCAGTGGTTCTCAAGCCTTTTTGGCTCAGGGCTACCCTGGAAATAGCTTTTTCACACACGGCACCCCTGAATTATAGCATCTGTGTCATATTACGGTAAATAAAATGTATATGTAAAACTTTCTCCTTTAAGACACATCACACATGTAGCCAACGAAGACAATGTCCATTTCCATTATAGGACAGATTGAAATTAACTATACATTATAGCATACTTGAAATAACCACTTGAAATAACCCAGCATGGCTATTCCGGGGGGGGGAACATTCACCAAAAACAACGTAGCCTACGTACTCTCTGTTGTTTTTGGTGAAGACATTGCAGTGTAGACTGAAAAAGATGGCACCAAGTAATACAGTTGGAGGCCATCGATATTGTCCTTTTCTTTTTGCTGAGGTTTGCGTGATCTGCGCAAAAGGACAGTTAACCCATTTTGGGCGGGAACCCCTTTTGGTGTTTTAAACATTATGTTATAATTTAGCTATTGAAAAATAGCAGATCTACAAGCTCATAGCGCGCCACCGAGTGGTGCGCTACGAGCTTGTAGGTCTGCTATTTTTGAAAAATCGTGAAAATTTAGAAGGATTTTTTCAGGATTTAGAAGGATTTTTAAAAGTTTTGAGGTCAGGCCTAAATGGGTCAAATGATAAGGGACAATATCGGTGGCACCCAACTGTACAGTGCAACTCAGGTCTTTTTTCACTAGGTATAGATGGCCTACTTCTAAGTGGTTAAACTGATATTGATGAATTCCAAATATCCGGAGGCACCCCTGGACTTCATCATGGCACCCACTGCGTCATGGCACCCACTTTGAGAAACCCTGTATAAACTGACCTGTGTATATGTGTGTGCATGCATGCATGCATGCGGCGTGTGCGTACGCGCATGTGCACGCGTGCATGCTTTAGAGTTATGTCTACAGTGTGATTCTGACTGTGTTCATATAGTGTCACATGCACATGCACATCCACATCCCCCGGGGGTTAGAAGGACAATTCAGTTGAATGCTCTTCTGTTGTCTAAAAAATCACACCCGTGTGAACTAAATTCTATTGCAAGATTTAGGAAAAACCTGAAATCATGGCTCCATCTACACACTAACTGGTCATAGTTAGCTTCCGACCCTGGATAGCCCATCTCCCATGCTCTGGACTATTCTCTCAGGGTACCTCTTGTCCTATGTATATAGCTCCCAGCCTTATATATATAAGGATTATTTATTATATGTTCCATGGTTGTTTTGTTTGTACAGTATGTTTGTGTATAGTTTCATGTTACAAAGTGGACCACAATGGAAACAAGCGAAGGCTTTTTTGTGACTAAATCCATTTGGCGTTTTTTAAAATGATGTCATTTTCTGTAATTTTTCTTAAACTGCCAATAAAGTATTCTATCTATCTATCTATAACTGAGTGGTGTAAGGTCTTATATAGACTGATCAGCTGTGGTCTGACGTAATGTCTGACGTAATGAAATCACACCCGTGTGAACTGGGTGACCATAGCAACCGTGCTAATTTTTTGGTACGAACAGACAGACAGACACGTAAACTAACAAAGCCAGTTGTAGGAGTGGTTTACACCACTCAAAAATGAAGCATAGCATAAGTGTTAGTTCATGCAATCGCACGCGGGACGTCGCGTACGCTCAGCTGTCTGTCAGTCTGCTGATTGCTTCCAATCAGCCACGCTTTCCTACACACCAATCACACCTCATTCCCTCATCAAGGCGGTCCACTTAAATACGTTGCTCTCTCCTACACTCTATGGATCTCTGCTGTCCAAGTACTGCTGCTGCTGCTGGGAAAAAAACATGCCTCCACAGAGTGTTTAAACGGAATGTTGAACTGAAATTCCTGCGCATCATGGCTCTTAAGTAAACTGTCTCTAAACTGAATTCAATCTTATATGGCTTTAATGATTTGCACATCTCAAGCTATGCTGATTAAATGCCTTGCTATGGGCCCACTCTTGTATAGGCCTACCTTTTTGCACAGCGTTCTGGCTCAGCGAAATTTAGGGATCATCTTTAAGAGCGGAGCCATTACCTCCAAGTTTAACTGCATTCCATTTTGTTGCGATGAATAAATGGTTGAATACACATCCAAACAGAAAAGCCCCATCTGATTGCATTAAATGACATTAAACAACTTTAAACTCACTTTGCCACTCCATTTGCCACTCCCTTTTATGCATGCACAATGCACATAAGTATACCCTCAATTGTATAAAATTGTGCTGCAGATTAAACTTTGACATACATTTCATAGATAACTTCGCAGACTTGCTTGACAGCATTATCACCAGTGTTGTACACGTAAATTAATGTTTAGTTAGTTTGACACTTGATATTTTCTATTAATAGATTAGATTTGTGTTAGTGAATCTTCAGACATTCATTTAACCCCTCCATTTTTTGACCTTTGACTCTGCACTTGACCTATACTCCACCCCCCCCCCCCCCCCCCCCACCCCCACCCCCCCCGCTCTACACACCAAACCCCTGCCGAAAATAGCAGATCTACAAGCTCACGCCGCTATTTTCGGCACACGGCTTAGTATAAATCTGGCATTGTAGGATGCCAAAGTCATTTTTTTTGCTGTCAAAATGAACACTGCTCAGTACAAGTACAGACCGACGGGTCATGAGAGCAATATGTGCTTCCTTAGAGTCTTCACAGACTTTTTCCGGGGGATCTGATGGCGCCTGTTGCCATGGAAACAAACCACCTACGCAAACTTCGTAGCGACTAGCGAATGCGTCACGGCGGGGGAGGCGCGGATTGATTGATGACTTCCTCTGCAGTGTTGGACACGTAGTAGAAACCTCTGTTCCACATGGGTATCAGCTGCCAGTGGTGGAAAAGGTACACGCGCGTGCTTTTAAGATTATAAAGATCGCTTTTGTCATTTTCAATGCCAGGGACTTCCCATCCACTTCCCATGATCGCGGTGGTTTGACTCATATGGATATAAAGGGCGCGTTCGGAAATAGCGCACTGAGCGCACTGTGCAATGCAAACTAATAGGCGAGTGCGCTCCGGTGCGGTATTTCCGAACGCGCCAGTCACAACTGACTGGGAGAAAACGCTAACGTTACTGCCGTCGAATTATTACAAATTTCGCTATAAACAGACGCTATCAAATATAACTGACTGTTGTGACGACACAGAGACAACCCAGACAGAGACAATTTTAAATGAAACTTCTACGGCCCTGGACCAGGGGATGAGAGAGTGACATCAGGACTTCGGTAGAGATTTAAAGATGGAGTGCCAACAGTTTTTTTTATTTTTCATGTGTCTATGAGGTGACAGTACTTCATTAGACACCCTGGAGTCGTTTTTATGTGCAATGGTGTATTAACTTTGTATTTAGGGTTTCTTCCTGGAGGCTGGACCCTTGACAGTCAAACGTGCCAATGAAAAAAACATATAGTGACATCACATTATCAGCCCCTCCCCTAACCCCTCCCCCTTTATCATACAACTACAGCTGTGGGTGCGGCTTCAGTTCAGGTGGATCACCACCCATCACCATTCACCACCCACCAGGCAAACCAGGCATACTTAATGAACTGGTGGGGGTGCCCACATAAAAACAACATTTTAACAAATACTGTACACTTTTTTGAATAAATTATACCTCCTTATATAACAATAAGACCTGATGATCATGTTTTAGGGTGGACAAAATCACGGCACTCCATCTTTAAGATTAAGAAGACTTGATTAAGTAATACAATGAATCCAGTAATAAAATGTTCAGCGCCTCACTTGAGGTCAGAGAAAGGTCCTTATACTATATGTGTCTGACACCCTCAAAATGCAGTGGGGAAAAAAGCACACTACTCACATTTTTTACTTGAGTAAAAGTATCAACACTTCAATGTATGTTACAAGTAAAAGTCCGGAATTCAAAATATACTTGAGTAAAAGTACCAAAGTATTGGCATACAAATTTAAATAACTTTATGCAGAATGTCCCATTTCCAGTTTTCAAATGAAATACAAATCGTTTGAAAATAGCAGATCTACAAGAACACAATGTGTTGCATCGCAACGCATTGTGAGCTTACGGATCGCCTATTGTCAAATGGCCAAATATATATATACAGGGCTGAAGTGGCTAATAATAAAAAATCGAAAACTACAGAGTAACTAATTGTAGTGGAGTAAACAATATTTGGATCTGAGATGTAGTGGAGCAGAACTAAAAGTATTGGAAAATGGAAATACTCAAGTAAAGTAGGCCTACAAATGCCTACAAATGCCCCCCCCCCCCCCCCCCTACACACACACACACACACACACACACACACACACACACACACACACACACACACACACACACACACACACACACACACACACACACACACACACACACTCCCCACGGTCCCCTCTGTCATTACAGTGCCATCCCTTGACAATCCCATCAATCTGTTACCGTGGCAACAGCACTGCCCCCATCCATTCCCCCCTCAAGGGTCAGACAACGTGTCAGTGTGTGACAAAGGAGGGCATTTCAGTACCCCCCCCCAAAAAAATGAAAAAAAGAAACAAATATATACAGTATAATGCACACATGGCACATGCACTGTCTGTTAGCCACGTAAAAAATAAAAAAACGCAGATCTACACGGTCACAAAGTGTTGCGTCGGCTACTTTCGCCACGTTACAGCGGTCGTACGGCGAGCATGGAAGACATCACGGATGTCTCAGAGATGATCAATTATTCAGCTCTCTTATCTCTGCAGAAACTGTGCATGGCTGAGCAGTTAAATATGTTGACGGTTGACCTATACCAGGGGTTCTCAACCCGTGGGTCGCGACCCCTCGGGGGGGTCGCCAAATTATTTTGGGGGTCCCCAAATTATTTTCAAAAAAGAAAAAAAAGAAAAAAGATTTGCAACTGAATGGCTGGAAAATGGAAATGAAGAGTTTACATAGTACACATAGTACATGCATACACCTTCCCTAATGATTATATCTGGTTTCAGTATTTATTTATGGTGTATTGTCTCTATTATTAAGGTTATTGTAGCAGTCAAATTCTATTGGGGGTCGGGAGAGGGCTGGGCGGGGGTCCCGAGACATTGCCAAAGCATTTCCGGGGGTCCCCGGCCACAAACGTTGAGAACCCCTGACCTATACAACCTCCTCAATGACAAGACAAATGCCTCCGAAATGTTTCAACCCATTTCGATCTGACGTCGAAATAAAAAAAAATGTCTTCTAAATCATGACAATTTTCTGAAATACCTATATGTTTCTATATCAGTGGTGCTCAATATTTCATGTCAAGGACCCCAAAAATGTTATGTAATTGCTTGGCACCGACCCCCATCTGAAAATATGTTATTCCAGGGACCCCCCCAGAAGCAAAGATTTGAGCTAAAAATGCTCTGAAAGAATATATATTCAAAGATTTGCACCACATTTTCACGATTTTTCAAAAATAGCAGACCTACAAGCTCGTAGTGCGGCACTCGGTGCCGCGCTATGAGCTTGTAGATCTGCTATTTTTCAACAGCTAAAGCATAACATAATGCTTTAAAACACCAAAAGGGGTTCCCGAACTTCCCGTTCAGAATGCGTTAAAGACGCTTCAAGTGATATTCTATAATATATGATATATTACGGTAGTAAAATAAGGGAATTCCAGTAGCAATCATTGCTATAGAGTTTGTCCAGTAACAACTCTTTACAAAATACTTCTTCAGGTATTCATTTCTGCATTGAATGGTTTAGGGCCAAAGTACATGAATTGTACAATATCATCCAGACCATCCTCCAGACCTCTCAGGTCGTCGGTCTGGGACGACAGGTCTGCTTTCTCTTCGCTAGAATCAGAACTAAACGTGGAGAAGCAGCGTTCCGTTTTCACGCGCCACATGTCTGGAACAAACTCCCAGAAAACTGCAGGTCTGCTATAGCCAAATCTCTGTTCTTGTTCCATTAGCAAAAAAATAGACGTTGTTAGCATAGATAGGCTATATACTATATATTGAGACAGGTAGATATGTAGGTACGGTGGAGGAGGATAGACTATGTAGTCTGTGTGATCTAAATGAAATCGAAAATGAAATGCATTTTGTTTTTTATTGTCCTTTCTACAACTCTATTAGGGAAATACTTTTTATTAAGATAGACCCATACCATGAATTTGTATGGTTGGAGGACTTCGAGAGACTGAGGCGCCTGTTTCAAAAGTACACCTTTTCATTTGCCTCATTCCTTGAAAAGGCCTGGTCAATGAGGAGGAGGGCCAATTACATGTAAAATGGCCTTGTGTTTATTTTCGTTTTGTTTTGTTTTTTTGTTTTAATAATATACAAATATGTATGAACAGGAAGGACTGTAGTGTCAGTTGTATCCAATGTAATCTGTGAAATGTGTCATATAATCCCATATGGGATGGGCCAAAGTGGCATGACACGAAAATAAATATTTCATTCATTCATTCATTCATTCATTCATTCATTCATTCATATAGATGCCTCATTGGCCACTGCAGTTCGTCGTCGCGACCTGTCTCCAAGTGGAATCTTGAAGGCACGCGCCTCTGATTGGCCTATACCGAACGTCCCCTTCCGTTCTTCCGTTTTGCTTCCGCTATGCTTCGCAAATCTCGGGAAAGCTTGCCAATGCAAACGCGCGTCGCCATCGCCTCCCGTGGGCTCCATGTTGCCTTTCGTTGAGATACACACGCCCCAGAGCCCGGAAGAGGCCGCGGTGTCTACCTTTATATGCCTATGGTCGTTTGTGCCAACTGCAGTGGACATTTTAAACCATGTAGACCTGAGAACGATTCTACAAGATTTCTTCTAAATCATGACAGTTTTCTGAAAAACCCATGTTTCTATGACAGTGGTGCTCAACCTTTTTCATGTCAAGGACCCCCAGAATTTTTGTATTTTGCCGCCGACCTCCATCTGAAAATATTTTGTTCCAGGGACCCCCCCAGAAGCAAAGATTTGAGTTAAAAACGTTCGCTCTGAAAGAATATATATTCAAAGATTTGCGCCACATTTTCACAATTTTTCAAAAATAGCAGACCTACAAGTTCATATATGAGCTGGTAGATCTGCTATTTTTCAATAGCTAAAGTGTAACATAATGCTTGAAACACCAAGAGGGGTTCCCGCCAAGAATGGGTTAAATAAAAAATGGTATAGCACTACCACCTAATCCCTACGACCCATGATCACTTTTGCTGCATAATGGGAATGCATTTTATATAGTATTTTAATGCCTTTAAGGGTGTTTTGTATTGTTGTATACTGACTGCCAGTGTGCAAATGTCCATTGTATGTAAGATATAATGGACAATAAAGCTTTCTTTATCGTATATCACATCATCACAGCTAATAACCTTTCTGTTTGCCGCTGCCTTTGATTGAGGTTTTTGTTCTGTTTCATTTTTAGTCTACTTGTTTTATTGAATTCAAATGTCCTTTTATAGTGTTTTTCGCCCCTCTGTGTCCTGTTGTTATAACATGTTTCTATTGCTTGATTGATATATTAATATATTAGGCACATGAATTGCCTTGTTGTTGAAATGTGCTATACAAATACAATTCCATGCTTTCACTTGGTGAATTCATCAAGTGAAATCGGAACTTGACCAAAAAATGACAAAAAAAGAGAAAATCGCTATAGGAAATGTATTATTATTATTTTTTTATAAAGCTGCTATTGAAGCTGATAAATTATGTTTGTGGAGTTATCTCTCTCCCGATTGGATAAAATTGGTATCTATCCCAAAATGAAAATGTATTTTCTGTTCATTCAAGAGCGGGAGAGACGCACTTACAGAAGAAAATGTGGTTCTCTACCAGTGGTCCGGGGACCACCAGTGGTCCATGAAGGGATTCCAGGTGGTCCCCATGCTAAATGTGGTTCTCAACCAGTGGTCCGGGGACCACCAGTGGTCCTTGAATTCCAGGTGGTCCCCATGCTAAATGTGGTTCTCAACCAGTGGTCCGGGGACCACCAGTGGTCCTTGAATTCCAGGTGGTCCCCATGCTAAATGTGGTTCTCTACCAGTGGTCCGGGGACCACCAGTGGTCCTTGAAGGGATTCCAGGTGGTCCCCATGCTAAATGTGGTTCTCTACCAGTGGTCCGGGGACCACCAGTGGTCCATGAAGGGATTCCAGGTGGTCCCCATGCTAAATGTGGTTCTCTACCAGTGGTCCGGGGACCACCAGTGGTCCATGAAGGGATTCCAGGTGGTCCCCATGCTAAATGTGGTTCTCTACCAGTGGTCCGGGGACCACCAGTGGTCCATGAAGGGATTCCAGGTGGTCCCCATGCTAAATGTGGTTCTCTACCAGTGGTCCGGGGACCACCAGTGGTCCATGAAGGGATTCCAGGTGGTCCCCATGCTAAATGTGGTTCTCTACCAGTGGTCCGGGGACCACCAGTGGTCCTTGAAGGGATTCCAGGTGGTCCCCATGCTAAATGTGGTTCTCTACCAGTGGTCCGGGGACCACCAGTGGTCCTTGAAGGGATTCCAGGTGGTCCCCATGCTCAGGGCCGGATTAACACCTCTGAGGGCCCCTGGGCACTGAAGCTCGAAGGGCCCCCCTTCACACGCGCGCAAAATGTTTGCTGTTTTGGAGCCGTTTTGGGGCAGTTTTATGCCGTTATATTGGCCTATTTCCGGTCGCCTACCCCCCCCCCCAGAGTGACAGCCAATCTAGCGCATTGTTGCTGCTTTACACACAATTGCACTTTTCAGCTGCCCTTCTCACCAACAATAAAACACTAATCTTTTTAGACACCATTTATTTCATTCGGATTAGCAGGGAAAGTTTCTGTTGAGCTAAAAAAAAAAAACAAGGGCCCCTGGGCACGTGCCCAAAGTGCCCATATGGTAGATCCGGCCCTGCCCATGCTAAATGACGGATAGTTGGAAACCTTGGGACGATTATAGATGAAGAGCTAGAACTCTTGAGAGCATGAAATGAAACGCTATGCTCTCAATAGTTAAATTATGCAATCACTATAGGTTCAAGGTATTAACACGAATGGACTGGATGGGGGGGGGGGGGGGGGGGGGGGGGGGAGGAAATTCATGTCAACTACAGGTATGTGAGCAATGTTGACAATGAATGACATTAAGTAACATTGGTATATGGGTATTTTAGACTCCACTCCACTATAGTAGTTGGTAAGAGTGGAAGTGGTTTTCAGGCCTAGCTATTCCTCCGGGGCGTGAGTGGCCTGGCCAAGACAAGAGTGGAGAGAGGCACAGTGGCCTACATACATTCAACAGTACTATGCAGCTTGTTGAGCCGGCCCGTGCCAAATGGACACAGTACTATGCAGCTTGTTGAGCCGGCCCGTGCCAAATGGACACAGCATTCAACACATTAAAACCCCTTCGAGCGATTCTGTTGACATGATCACAACATTGTCCATATGGCTCCCTGGATCGCTCGATAACTCACGCTGGAAATGAACGAAGAAACGGGGTCGGGGGCTTGCGGTAAACGAGTGGAAACAAGACACCAATGCGACAGCATTATAGGACAACGCTCCACAAATCCTCTTAGACTAACTATTACCTCGGCTCCTGGCACCCAAACTGTGGAATAAATAAATCCCCCCCCCCCCCCCCCCCCCCAGTGCAGTCTTAGTTAGTTAGTTTTCCATTGTAGTCTGAAGACGCACCTCTTCAGACGAATGCAAGAACGCTCACCCCAAAACGCGCTCGCCCCGGGTCAAATCCGGCGATCAGGTAATCCTTAACGTAAAATATGCCTAAACCTAACCTAATTATTGACGTAACCTCAGTAAAACTATGCCTAAACCTAACCTTATTGACGTAACCTCAGTAAAACTATGCCTGAACCTAACCTTATTCCTAAACGTAACCTCAGTAAAACTATGCCTGAACCTAACCTTATTATTGACGTAACCTCAGTAAAACTATGCCTGAACCTAACCTTATTCCTAAACGTAACCTCAGTAAAACTATGCCTGAACCTAACCTTATTCCTTAACGTAACCTCAGTAAAACTATGCCTAAACCTAACCTTATTCCTTAACGTAACCTCAGTAAAACTATGCCTGAACCTAACCTTATTCCTAAACGTAACCTCAGTAAAACTATGCCTGAACCTAACCTTATTATTAACGCAACCTCAGTTGCCTAAACCTAACCTAAACCTAACCTGATTCCTAAACGTAAACTATATGCCCAAACCTACTGTATAACCTTATTCCTAAACGTATTCTTAATATAACCTGAGCTAAACTAATACAATAACACAGGGACCCACTGGGGGCGAGCGGTCCGCGGGAAAATAAATGGGGCCGAGTGTATTTTGGGACAAGCGTTCCGGTTACCCTTCAGACTCCATTGAATTCCTTCTTTTCACCTTTGTTGGATAGACTGCTAGCGCACTGTTGTGATATATCTTAGTCACTTGTTCTTATGTTTTTATTACTTTAGATGAGTTTCCTCTTGAGATATTATAGGATTTAGTTTGGAGAGATGCTAAGTTATTTTGTATACTATAGTGTCTTTGAGGCACTACAGTGTAGTGACTGCGCTGTTCTCTCTCGCACTCATAAACTAAACTTGTGTAACTACTTACTGTTGTTTATTTATTGACTATAGAGCTCATGCTCACGAGTTCTCGCTCTCATAAGTCGGTCTGTATCAGAGCGTCTGATATTTAGTTTTACAAAGCCGTTGATATGAGGTCATTTTCAGGCAGGCATATAGGTGGCCGCCCGGGGATCAGAAGCTCCCATGGACCTACCCCATAGAGTATATAAAAGGATAGAGACTGAACTGGCGCGAAGCTCCGCCCCCCTAGCTATTCATGTCAGTGGAAGTTGCTCAGTGGTGTTTTGAAGCACCCGGAAGACTGCCGGAAGTACCGTCTCAGAACGTCTACTTCCGCATTTGACCACCAAATTTTGGTGGTCAAATGCGGAAGTGCAACCGAGCGCTCAATGTTAAAGCCCAGCTGCACGGGGTTTCCCGGTCATGAATCCACGGGTCCGCCTGTAGTCCCTCCTCCTACCACTAGGGCCCAGCGCTTCAACGTTGAATAGCGTCCCTCCCCCCTCCCTCTCTCACCGGCCTGCCCAGTTCATGTGCTGCAGTGGCAAGGCATTTAATGCCGTATTAATGGCAAGAGCCCACTGATCCCAACACAGTAAGGTGGGACGGGTAAATGCAGAGGGATTCACGTATAGACAGTGAAACTATACTGTGACAAAATAAGGGACCAAAATACCCCCCAAAGAAGTGAGGGGCCATATCATTATGACCTTTTGACATGCATTATAATTTACAATGTAGGCATTTATCAGACGCTCTTCATCCAGAGCGACTTACAGTAAGCAAGGTGAACACATATACTTCAAATGCAGCGAACTATAGGATCACTAGGTAAACCAAGAACCTGCAGCACGAGTCTATAAACCATATCCTATAAAAACATTATCTGTACATTGAAAGTTTCCTGTTACCTGGTATCATATATAGTTTCTATAGTTTCAATTTGAAACTATAGAAACTATATATGATACCAGGTAACAGTGTTGTTTTTGTCGGTAGTAGGTACATTTTGATTTTAGTTTTAGTCATAGTCTTTTGAATAATTTTCATTTAGTTTTAGTCACATTTTAGTCACCTGGAATGTTTTAGTGTTTAGTCTAGTTTTAGTTGACTAAATATCATAAGATTTTTGACGGCTAAATCTACAGTTGATTTAGTCGACTAAAATGTATTTTGGCGGGCCTTGATGCCGTCGTAATGACAAATTTTACACTTGCTGAAAATAGCCGTTCTACAAGCTCACAACGCGTCGCGCTGTGAGCTTGTAGATCGTCTATTTTCAGCATGCAACTAATTGTAAAATGACTTATAGTGGATCTCTTGTCCACTAGTCCCTTCCTAACATTTTCTATAGTCTATAATTTGTTGACGAAATTGTCAGTATATTTAGTCTTATAGTTTTAGCGATCAAAGCTTAGTTTTCATCTAGTTTCCATTTCGTTTTCGTCAGTGAAAAAAGGTAGTCGACGAACATTTTTCGTCTTGGTTTTAGTCGACAAAAACAACACTGCATTGAAACTATAGAAACTATATGATACCAGGTGTAAACAATGAACCTCGCATATTATGTCTATTATGTATACTGTATGGCCACGGATTAAGATACAATCTACACTGTACCATCTTCACTTCATTTAACTCCTGAGTGCGTATACAACAGGGAACCAAATGGACCCGGATAAGCGTCCATTTGGTTCCATTTGTAAGGTACACACTTGTAAGTCGTAATTTTTGGTTCTTTACTATTATATCAATCATTTAGCCATCATTTAAGAATGATGGCTTTGATCCTTTCAACGACAACAAATATGGTCTCAATGTCTGTGTGCACAATACACACGCACGCACGCACGCACGCACGCACAGACACACACACAGACACACACACAGATGCACACGCACTCACACACACACACACACACACACACACACACACACACACACACGCACACACACACACACACACAGATGCACACGCACACACACGCACGCACGCACGCACGCACGCACGCACGCACACACACAAGCTGCAATCTGCAGGGTTTTTTAATGTCCTCTCCTAATGGAGAGTTAGTTACAACTATGTCCTAAATACAACAACGATGGATGGGGCATCTATATAGTGTACGACGCTTAAAATAACTTCATAGACATTCGACCAGAAAATGGCCGATCTGCAAGAGAAAAAAATCTAGTATTATTTGTGTATATCAACCTCTTATCTGTGTATATCAACCTCTTATCTCCATATTTTATCTTTTTGTGTTTTTTTCCCCCAACGCCCTACTTGATCGTCTACAGCAGTGGTTTTCAACACTTTTCACGTGCATTATGTGTTCCACATTTGAGCCACGGACCACCATTTGATGAGATTTAGCCTCGCAGACCCAAAACATAGAGAATATTTTGTTGTCGTTGGATGTGATTCTGCCCACAGTTCCATGCTGTATTCATGTTGGTATACCAGGGGTTCTCAACCCGTGGGTCGCGACCCCTCGGGGGGTCGCCAAATTATTTTAGGGGGTCCCCAAATTATTTTCAAAAAAAACAAAAAAAAAAGATTTTTTTTTAAATTTTATTTTCACGATTTTTCAAAAATAGCAGACCTACAAGCTCGTAGCGCGCCACTCGGTGGCGCGCTACGAGCTTGTAGATCTGCTATTTTTCAATAGCTAAATTATAACAATGCTTAAAACACCAAAAGGGGTTCCCGCCCAAAATGGTTTAAGGTTATTGTAGCAGTCAATTTATATTGGGGGTCGGGAGGGGGCGGGGCGGGGGTCCCGAGACATTGCCAAAGCATTTCCGGGGGTCCCCGGCCAAAAACGTTGAGAACCCCTATGGTATACCACGGGAGAATAGATAACAGGCAAACGTTGATCAACAATAACAATTCTTCTACATTCTCTAATTGTGTAGACTTCTTGTAAATTAAGTAATGTGGATGTTTAACAATAAATGGAACTCTTGAGAGCGTAAAATGAAACCAAATGGACCCGCAAGGGTCCATTTGGTTTCATTTTACGCTCTCAAGAGTTAATAATCTTTAATTTAAGGGTCCATTTGGTTGCCAACTCTCCATCATTTAGCTGGGGACCACCTGGAACCCCCTCAAGGTCCACTGGTTGAAAACCACTGGTCTGCAGCATCACACAAAGGTATCAGAAGTATAGCAGATCTACATGCTCGAAACACAAGCGTGAAGCGGCGCCTTTTGAGCTTGCCGATCTGCAATACTTTGGATGCTTTCGAATTGGAGGGATGAAAACAGACGATATGGAGTGAACGACACATACAGTGCTGTGGATTCCTGACGTGACGTTTTATATACGCGCAATAGTGAAACGATACAAGCGGGAGGAGGAGGAGGAGGGATGCAAGCCGCAGTATCTGGGAGCCATACTGTATAGCATTAGCACCGTCACCTTTGGCTGCGTAAATAATGCAAAGGCAGCCATTGGGCTGGATGCACGTGAATTATTCAGCAGGCGTAGCGGATTACTCGATATAACGGTCCCGGGTCCGGGACACGACACACACATGCAGGGACAAGGCCCGCCGGCCAGTGCAAAGATCAGACAGACAGACAGACAGACAGACAGACAGACAGACAGTGTTTTTTTTTTACTTATAATTTTTATCCCACGATTTTGTCACCCAGTGCCAATTATCTAATGTAATCCTGGGCGCTACACTTCCTCTGCCAACCTGGGGGGGCAGCGGACTGACCTCAGTCATGCCTCCTTCTATGCATGAGGAGTCCAAGCTTCTTCTTTTCACCTGACAGGGGGGAATTTCCCTGGCCGGACGTAGTGCGTGCATGGAAGGAACACGTCATTCCGACCAGTTCCTTTCCCCTCCATCAGGCGCCCCAGCTGGCCAGGGGGAGGTAGTTTTAGAGACCAGGATTACTGCATGTTTTTGTGAGGTATACCTACCCTAGGGGACACGGGGAGAACATGCAAACTCCACACAGAAAGGCCCTTTCGCCAACCCCACCTCGGGTATGGGCACTGGAGGGACGCGGAGGAGGGAACACGCTCCCAGCGCCCACAGTGTCCCCAGTGGGAATGGAACCCAGGACCTTCTATCTGTGAGGCGACAGCACTACCAACTGTGCCACCGTGCCCCAACAGACAGACCGTGTTTACGCCCTGCCGTACAACGGTGTCGTTGTCGCTGAAAATAGATCTACGAGCTCGCAACGTGCCTCGCGAATCTGCACAACATTTTCGAAGCACCGGCGCCCCCATCACATACGAAGACGTATAATATGAATCAAGCTCCATCAGTTCATTCAGATCAATAGAAGCTCTCTCACAGGCGGACCGAGTAGATCCATCAATACAGCGGAGTGTGATTGTTTTTTTGTTTTTTTTCGTGTGGTGTGTGAGCCATCCCCCCACGTCCCACCCACCCGGAGCCGTCTCGGTTTGCGCGCGGGGGGGGGGGGGGGGGGTTGATAGTGATTAATCACGATGTGCCGAAAGGCGGCCCCCCGGTTGTCACCAGTACAAATGTGTTATAATAAAGCTGTGAAGTTTGATGTTTTTATTCGGTCATGATGGTGCAGTTTCGCAGGGAGAGAGCTTGAGCTTTTTTGGGCTTCGATATAGGCCTGTAGGCTGCACCTTTTAACCGTGTGTGTGTGTGTGTGTGTGTGTGTGTGTGTGTGTGTGTGTGTGTGTGTGTGTGTGTGTGTGTGTGCGTGCGTGCGTGCGTGCGTGCTTTACGACTTAGGGCACGGGGAGGAACCAACACCCTCTCTGAATGGCCTGCCACTAGCTCCTGAATTACGACCCCCTCACCCACTTTCTCCCACTACCCCGCACGCACGCACGCACGCACGCACGCACGCACGCACGCACGCACGCACGCACGCACGCACGCACGCACACACACACACACACACACACACTCACATCAACAGCCTCTCTCTCTCTCTCTCTCTCTCTCTCTCTCTCTCTCTGGGCTGAAGGCAGACTCAAGAGGTCAGCCATTGGTCGTCATCGTCACGTCAACCACGTCCAGTTATAATGCTGGAGCCACGCCCACAGCAAGCGAAAGGCAAACCAAGTCATTGTGAGTCATTCTGAACATACTGTACAACCTATTGTACATACAGTATACTAACTATATACAGTAACCTATTGATCGTACTGCATACTGTACAACCCCATACATACTGTAATAATGGAATGGAATGAGAATGTAAAAATGAAAATCACTGGCGTCCTTGTTTAACCCATTTTGTACGGGAACCCCTTTTGGTGTTTTAAGCATTATGTTATACTTTAGCTATTGAATAGCAGATCTACAAGCTCATAGCGCGGCACCGAGTGCCGCACTATGAACTTGTAGGTCTGCTATTTTTGAAAAATCATGAAAATGTGGCCCAAATGGTTGAATATATATTCTTTCAGAGTGAACGTTTTTAACTCAAATCTTTGCTTCTGGGGGGCCACTGGAACAACATATTTTCAGATGGGGGTCGCCGGCCAATTACATATATTTTTGGGGCTTCTTGCCATGAAAATGTTTGAGAACCACTGTCAGGATTTAGAAGGCATTTGTAGAATCGTTCCCAGGTCAAAATGGGTTAAAACAGGCCAAAGGGAGAGGAAATGATCGCTCCTCCTAAGCTTAGTTAAGTGACTATATATACCCCCCCCACCTCTTTTTAAACCCCTTCCTTTTTTCCCAACCTGTACATGTCTTTATTTGAATTGTGTTGTTATTTTTCATGTCATGATTATGAATTGAATATACCCAGGACCTCATGAATGGAAACAAGACCTCATGACATCGGGGATGTCGAATTTTAGACTAAAGGTGGCCTTACACTAGCCGATAATCGGGAATTTTCTGACGCTCGGCGGGTGCCCGACTCAATCGATCTGCTCGGGGCCGCTCAAAGCGCGATCGGGATCGGCCCGATCAACATCAAGAATGTTTGATATTTGCTCTGCCCCACTCCGATTATCCTGTAGTGTGTGGTGCTATCAGATTTCAGATTGAAAAAAATCGGCTAGTGTAAGGCCACCTTAAGTGTTTGACCGTATACTCTGTTGCTGTTTATATTTCTGCCTAATAAAGTAGGCCTATATTCAATCAATCAGTCAGTATAGTCTGCATGCTGTATATTGTACTGTACATACAGTATAGGCTGTACTGTATAGAAACTATTGATCAGCATCCTCTCATTTCAACCCACTAAACATGCAATCTGTATACTTTTCACGTCTTATATTGATTGATTGATTGATTGATTGATTGATTGATTAACAGTTTGCAGGGAAAAAAAGCGCTGGGACGTACAGTTCAACACAATGTCTGATAAGAAAAAACTATCACTTGTTTCCATTGGGGTCCTTCATATTCATTTCATCAGAAATAATCTACCATAACTAACTATCTAACTGTAACTATTTGTTAATTTAAAAAAATCGAGCTTTATGTTGTATTTAATTGTTATAATAATTACTATATTTTTCTCTCTTTTTTGGGTTTGGGGGGTAGGATTTTTAAAAATGAGGCAAGGGGCAAGCCACTGGTTGTAGTTGGCAAAGAATTTGAATTATGTTTTATGTGCATTTTTGAGTGGTGTAAACCACTCCTACGACTGGCTTTGTTAGTTTACGTGTCTGTCTGTCTGTCTGTTCCAAAAAAATGAGCATGGTTGCTACGGTCACCCAGTTCACCCGGGTGTGATTTCATTACGTCAGACATTACGTCAGACCACAGCTGATCAGGCTATATAATACCTTACACCACTCAGTTCACACGGGTGTGATTTTTTTTTGTATGCTTGTACCTGTGCCTTTCATCTAAAAATTAAATAAAAATGTATATATATAAAAAAAAAAGAAATAATCTACCATAATCTACCAAATACATGGTGTACAGTACTATTGTGTTAACATACTCTACCAGATGTAGGCTATATAGTTATTAACATACCAAACAGATGTATAGGCTACTATAGTACTTGATTACTATACTTAGTATACTTGGTTAAAAAGAAAACATCATAAACAACAAAACCAATTAACTATTTCTATCCATTAAACTGAATTGTGGATCAAACACTTTCACCTGGACCACAGCCTACTATAGGCTACAGCAGCACACCCTTAAGACCGACCGCAGTGTCCTGCCTGCTATGTTTTATGCACATCGGTGTAGCTTACAGCAATACCTCTGGCTGGCTAGTTTATGTGGGGTGGAGGAGCAGCAGTGTATGCCAGGGAGAATACATGTAGAAGAGCATACTGTACATACTGTATATGGTGCTGTACAAAAACGACTATTATAGATGCTATATCGTATAGAATCTGTAGTTATCTGTTATGGCTGCAGGGCCGGTTCTATATTGGGAAGGGAGGATGGATACAGCCGTGATGTGTCCTCCTGCCCATGCACCCGCAATGAAAAGGGCAGCATTTTTTTTTAGAGAATAGATAGATAGATACACTGATATGACGACAGCATCTATAGTTTTCTGTGCATTTCGGTGTACTGTCAACCGACGGGGTGCTGAAGGAATACTGTTGTATATGTCTCCTTCAAAGAAGGAGAGGATATAGATAGATGGATAGATAAACTATGATATGATGATGATGATAGCATAGCACATCGTTTTCTATGCATTTCGGGGGTTTACAGGGATTTGGTCTGAGGGGTGCAGTCAAAACAACTATATATACGGTAGTGCAGTGTCGCTGCATCTGCATGCAGTATAGTTATGAGATCCTATAGTAGCCTATGGCTATTGACAGCAGGTATATAGGACACCTGCCGGTTGATCAGTAGTACTGCCTGTAGATTATAAGCACAATACCCCCCCCCCCCCCCTTCAAGTGGGGGATTCCCTCTTAAAGAGCATGGAGGCGTGGGGTTCGAAATCGAATCATGCGTATTACTGGTCATGAAATGTATAAGCCTATAGGCTATATTATGGGATCACTAAAGGTTTGTAGCCTATGTGTGTGCACGCACGCACGCACGCACGCACGCACGCACGCACATACACACACACGCACACACACGCAAGCACGCAGGATTAAAAAAAAAATGACACTTACACTCCAGGTGTTTCTTCTTGGGCGCCATAATTTCGTGCGTGGTGGCTTTGCAGACGCCGCGGGCCATGTCCGATCCCGTCAGCTGGTGCTGCGCAGCGGCAATGCGATCCGTGAGCGTTTGCCCCGACATTTTCTCTCTTCGGTTCTCTGCTGCTTGTGTAGCGTCGTGCAGTGCAGTCTCACTCACTGTATACCACGTCAAGACCACCACCTCTTCGTCTATAGCGACGTGTAGATTTCACCCAAAAGAATCAATCAGTCAATCCTTGTGAAAAAAAAATGGTCGCCAACCAACCCGGTTTGCAGGATTTGGGGAATCCTCGGATTCCGGTGCGGTCGATCTGCCTCCCAGTCCCGTACGGATAGGCCTGTGACCTTCTGTATATTGGACGCACAAACACAACGCACACACACACACACACACACACACACACACACACACACACACACACACACACACACACACACACAGCACAGCACAGCACAATGAATGTTAAATCGCACATAGCCTGTTAGAAATGTTAGCATCCGATCGTCATGCGCTCACGTACACGAAAGATAATTATTGGTGACATTAATTTATAAGGAGACTTACGGCAAGGTTGCGGTCGCTGTAGGATCCCACCACACACCCGCTTTCCAATTCAGAACCGTGGACAGCGACTCCTCTTCTTATGTAACACACACTCCGCTGTCAGATCAAACGCTCTCTCTCTCTCTCTCTCGCTCTCTCTCTCTCGAACGCTTTTCGTCCCCAGTACGACGAGAGAAATGATGATAACAGACACGCCACTAGCGGGTTGAAAATGCTTCCTCTACACGCGACCTATGCCTGCAGGGTTATAGATTCTGACGAACGTAATAATCTAAATGAATAATCCATATATATACGCGGGTCGGGTCAAACTATTCCACCGAAGAATACAGACATGGAGGGAGGGAGGTTTGGTTTGGCTGACTCCCTTTGCCTCACGTCAATGACTGAATGAATGAATGAAAAAAAAGGCCCCTTTCCTTCAGATATAACGTTTTTTTCCGAGGGACAGTGTCTGCAGTGCACAGTCAGAGGGTCCTTTTATGTTTATTATTAGCCTGCTGACTGTGTATCTCTCTTCTTCAGAGCTATAGGTCTGTTCCCGTGAAGCGCTTTGGTTCGACGACCGACGCCCGCCTTGCCTTGCCTGCTTGTTTTTAACCCCTTCCTCCCCTCCTCGGCTTGTCCGTCCGTCAGGTAGCCTGCCTAGTAGCCTATACACGTCGACTCGCCCACCCCTCCCTCCAAACGCTACGATGAGCCTGAGGATGATGATGATGATGATGATGACGATGATGATGATGACGATGACGCGGGGACGCACACGGGATAAAACAGGAAAGGGAAAAGAAGATGGAACCAGATGAAGAAAATTCCTTAGCAGCTATAGGTCTCTCTCTCTCTCTCTCTCTCTGAACAGATCTACAAGCTCACAACCTCGATGCGACGCGTTGTGAGCTTGCAGATCTGTGCTTTTTGTGGCAGTGTGCACTGCCAGTGACACCGTCATGGGAACAGGCTGCACTGCTGCAGGCGAGCCACCATGTGTGTATATACTATAGGGCCCTTATGGCGAATACGAGACGGCTCGCCCCTTTTCCAACTCGCCCAAAGCGGCGAAGATCGGCCGCCTCAACGGGAAGAGCGGTCGCCCCAACGGGAAGAGCGGTCGCCCCATGCACTATGCACTATTATTCATATGACTATGCGACAAAAAGGGGTTAATTAATTTCCGAGCGTGCGTGACTCAACTGCAGCAGCATGTCCACGCACGGTGCACGCATGCGGATTTACGCGCGCGCACATTTATTGATTTAGCCCAGAAACTGACATCATATCGGTGTAGCCTCTATACCTGAGTGGTCCAGTATTCATCTCAGTCAGGCCTCTACAGACTACAATGTGAGGATATGTGATATGTCTGTGTTTGATATTATATAAAACACTGAATAAACAATCATAGTAGCTTATCCAATGCCGGTATATATTATAGGATATAGGCTACTAATATGATGATATTTGGTTTTTATTTTTCTGATGCCTGGTTCTGTGGTTCATGGCAAAATAAATATATACATACATACTCATCATGTATTTAGAATAGGCCTACTGAACAAACAGCCAATAACAATTCATATCATAATAGGCAGGCTATTTGTTATTTTAATAAAGGAATATCACTCTATACCTTTAACCAGTAGGCATATACGCATGGCATGTGGACATCTGCCATAATAGGCAGGCATGCAGTGGTGGAAAGTAGCCTATAGTAGGCTACCGGTACATTTACTCAAAGTAGTATACATAGACCTATCTATTTTAGGCTATTTCCAAACTTCAATAATTTGACGTCTATAGGCCTATAGCCTATTCGACTAGGCTATACAGTACTCCACTACATCTCAAAGGCAAATATTCGAAAACATTAGACTATCCTTTTAGTCTAACTAACGTTACTTTGCATGTTTTGTTTATTATTAGCCTAGCTATTATAACACCACTTCAGAGCTGTTTGTTTTTACGAAAGCCTGCATGTTGACGCAATAAGGTTAATAAAGGGAAACCTAATTGTCTCCACCAGGCCGAAGGCATGGGGAGAGAGTATGTTTTGCACTCCGTCCGTGTGTCCTTCCTTCCTTCCTTCCTTCCTTCCGTCCTTCCGTCCGTCCGTTATCAGCTAATCTCCGGTACCGTTGGCCCGGTCCATGCCAAACTGTGCACACACACTTCATGGATGCCAACGATGAACCTCTGCCCCAAATATTCCTCAACGGCCTGTTATAGTGCCACCATGAGGCCGATTTAGGCAAAACACATTTCTGTAGATTACCCGTACACATTTTATCCGTATACATCACACAATTCGGTATACACTATCTACATAGTCATGTGATCAACACGGATTTGCACCATTTCCCATCTTCCATCCTGATTGGCTAATATTGGCTTCCAAAGCTCACATGAATGGTCCGTTTCGAACAAAATGCCACAAATCACAAAAACAGTGTGCAATTTCCTTGACATTATACACGCACATTTCCACTAGGCCGAGGACGACATGCCACTCATTATTTTCCAAATCAGCCTCATAGTGGCGCTATAACAGGCCAATTCCTGTTTTTAGCTATAACTGCATCAATCTGTATACAACTTATGTATGCGCACTCCCTAGAGGCCATGGAAAAACATTTTCCCTGCATCCCTCCACATCTGCCGGTTATAGCGCCACCATGAGGCCGATTTCTGCTAAACACATTGCTTATGTTAGTCGCACAGATTTCATCCAAATCTCACGCAAATCGGTACACACGATCTCTGTAGTCATGTGATCAAGACGAGTCTGTTGGATTTCTCAGATTCTACACTGATTGGCTAACATTGCCTTCCAAAGTGTTTTGTTCAAAATGCTGCACATGTCCTGCTCATCCAGAATTCTATCCTCAGAGATGCTATGAGTGATCTGGCTCTGCATTTCCTCAACAAAATGAAGACAATTGTTGCAAAAAACAAACAAACAAAAAAACATGTTTATATTACTCCTAAACATTTTGCCAAAACACACACAGTCCTATCCTCCTGGTGGAGACCTGTGCCCAGAAGGGCACTTTTTCTAGTTATTAATTTGATTTGTAAAACATGTATTCAAAAATAAATAAATCTAAATCTACTGCAAGGTTAATAATGGCAAACCATTATTAATTTGATTTGTAAAACATGTTTTTTTTTTTCTGTTTTTTTTTAATCTAATGCTGCGTTCGAATTCATTCCCTATGCCCCATATAGTGCACTACTTTGGGGTTCCGCCATTTTGTTATAGTGTCCGAATATGTAGTGAGCATTTTTGCACCCTAATGTAGTGGACTGAAGTATCCCACAATGCACCGGGAATTGTGGGGACCATCCGATGGTCACTACAAAAACACAGCGAAGCAAATCTGCCCCATAATGCATTGCGCAAGCTCGCTCTTGAGCGCACATGCACGCGTTTGCGCGCTGCTTCTGCATGCATGCGCTTATTGCGCTCCAACTCAGATGAGGCAGAAGTTGAACCAGCGAAAGAAATCAACACAAATGTACTTTTTAAACTTTCGTTTCCCCTCTATTTTCTTCCCTGGCGGATCTCGAAGCTACAGATCTCGAGACAAATTATCTGTGCATTTATTTGCAATTGTTTTGTTTTATTTATTTATAATAAAACAATTAATTTGCAATAGTATTACTATTACTAATCTGATTCATTGTATCACCCAGGCCCAGCGCATGACGTTAGGAGAGGAATGAGTTGCTTGCTGTAGAAGGCCTTATATTTTAATAGTTTTTGGATTAAGGTTGGTGAGGTTGTAAAGCTATGTGCTAAAGTCCAATATATATTTTGTACATGCATGTGAGACACTAGCCCTGATACATGACTGCCACGATAATCATCATGATGATTATCATGGCATTAATTGTGTCTCCGAACATATGTTTTATTAATATTAATTAATTCCTGCCATTAAAAAATATATGTTATCTAACATTATTTCATTGAATTGCACTAAATACATTAAAACTTCATTATGTAGGCAGTAATTTATTGGACTGCTGTTTCTGTTAACGTCTGTATTGTGAGCAGAGCTTGTAGATCGGCTACTTTTGGTAATTCTTTACCAAAAGTACCCGATCTACAAGCTCACAACACGGACGTGTATGAACCCCCCCCAGGATTAGCGGGGGTTCATAATCATGCTGCTGATACTTTCATATTGTCAAGGTGGTGCACTGTTTTCATATTGCTGGATAATGGATATAATATTAATTTATTGATAATAATCATAGGCCTATATTATTTTAAAAGAATAACCTTTTTATCATCATTTCAGCAGCAGCGTTTTGACTGTTTTTTTGTAGTCTTCATATCCAAATGAGTGTAACGGCCGGGATGATTTGTTTATTTTTCATACAGTTCTTTATGAGGCGATCTGAAAAAACCCTATGGGATTACAATGCAAATAAAAAGTACATGAACCCGCGGACCTATAGTGCCCTCTACCGATATTGACGTCAGAGTCGGTGCTCCCCATACAGGGAGTATTGTCCGAATTAATCACTATTTGAGTCCACTGAGTCTGGGTCCCCGTATGGGGAGTAGGGAGTAGGGAACAACCCTAGCAATTCGAACGCAAATATGTTTTTTTGTTTGTTTGTTTTTTGCAACAATTGTCTTCATTTTGTTGAGGAAATGCAGAGCCAGATCACTCATAGCTGTAAATCGTTGCGCGGCACCGCCGTACGACGAGGCATAAAGAAACGTGCTCCAAAACAGGGAAAGGGGCGGGGCCAACGCAGCCCTGCACGCACGCACGCGTCCTAGCACGCATCCCGGAAGCAGCCACGTCACACACAGAGCAGAGGAGCAGGAACTAATACAACATTAATTCACAACACACACACACACACACAGTAAGTACAATGTTTATATCATTCAGTCATACTAATAATGAACACTAACAATTAAGCCATTTACATGATGAAGGCAAAGTTCTCGTTGATAGATAATGTAGTGTAGGGAGAGAGATCAATGCGTTGTGTTGTGATGATAACTGATGTTGTGCTGATGTGTGTTGACTGTTGTGTTGTAGTAGCCTACTGTAAATCACTCTGGATTCAGAGTGTCTGCCTAAATTGTGTGTTGTGTTGTTGTGGTGTGTGTGCGTGTGTGTGTGTTCAAGGTTCAAGGAGTTTTTATGGAGTCATTCCATACAAGTACAGAACGAAATTTGATTAGGTGACCCTGGTCAGGCATAAAATAAGTGTGTGTGCGTGTTTGTGTGCAGTGTGTGTGTGCGCGCGCATGCACGGGTTCTTTGTGTTGTGTTGTTGTCTAGCTTTTGGGTGTGTCAGATTAAACTTTATTGAGCTAATCTATTTCTATTTGATAATACTTCTGAATAAACTCTGTCTCCATGAGTCCCCTCCGCTTGCTTAAAACCCATTTAGACCACCATCTGGAAATATGTTGTTAGGGACCCCCTAGCCGCAATTTGCAACTCATAAGTAGCTCATAACATCTCTACGGGGGATTTTTATGAAAAACAAGCTCGGCAGATTGAAAGAGAATAATTCAAGCTTGGACTACAGCTGCAATGTTGGTGAGTTTAACGTCGTTTAAGACAAGCAGATCGCAAACGCAAAATGATGAGTGGGGAGTCAATGGAGGGTATTGCAACTCTAGATTCATCCCATTATAAAAAAATCTAGAGTTGCAAATTGCGGCTAGGGACCCCCCAGAAGCAAAGATTTGAGTTAAAAACGCTCTGAAAGAATATACATTCAAAGATTTGAGCCACATTTTCAAGATTAAAAAAAATATAGCAGATCTACATACTCATAACATAATGCTTAAAACACCAAGGGGTTCCCGTCCTGAATGGGTTAACCTATAACGACCTGCTTTATTTAATTATTAGAAATATGAATTTAAATGCATGTGCTTTGCTTGCTGCTATTGTCATGTGAGTGACTAACTGAAGTGCTGTGTTTTTGGCATACTTAATGTAATGTGCGTACGCTGTGAAGCCCTTTGGATAAAGGTGCTATATAAATCCACACTAGAGTTGTTCACATACTGATAATTCTGCCGATATTGCGTAAAATGTTGGTATCGGTATCGTCGAGTATGCCAGTGACTCCACTTTATTTAGAAAGCATATATTTAAAAGACACTGTACACTTGATTACCAAGAGCAAAACAATAAAATTCCTTTAAAACAGGCCTGAAAATCCACCTTTCAGCAGGCCCAAGGGAGAGGAAATGATCACCCCCCCCCCCCTTCCTTTTTCCCCTCACTGTATTTACAGCGTTTCATTTTTTACTGTGATAATGATTTGATTTTTTTTGTTTTGACCTGTGATGATATTGAAATTGAAATGTGTTGTTATTGTTCATGTCTATGAATTGACTGCATGGGGTCTAAATGGAAACCGCAAGGCCATCCCTTTTGACTGTACTCTGTTGCTGTTTTTTGAGAGGCGCTAGCCCCGCCTATATTCAGCTAATAGTGTAGATTTTCGTCCTACACAAACATAAAATTCCCATTGAATGGAGAATTTACGTGATATGTGTCTGAGCAAATAGACATTGAGGGGCGCTAGCCCCTCCTATAGCTTTTACACGTCTCAATATTTGCCATTGACAATGAAAGGAGACATTAGGTCAAATGTCTGCCACAAAATATGATGTAAATTTAACCAACCAATCACATGAATTCAGCTGTTCATGAGATCATGTATGATGATGTATAATGATAAGAGCGCCCCTCCCTCACTTCACACGAGTGTGATTTCCATGATATACACTACACACTGGTATCGAATCGGCACTCCGTATTGATCGACTGATACTGTACGCAAGTTATGGGAAATCGGTATCGGGAAGGAATCGGTACATCTCTAAAATGCAGGTATATCTTCACGTTGTTTTTTGTGTTTTTTTTTTCACGACGCGTTTCAAGAAAATGGCCCAGTTCGAGGCGGTATCCCAGCAGTCCTTGCTGCATCCGAAGCCGGCGGGCCTGGCGTTGCAGTACGGCACGGCGGGCTTCAGGACGCACGCCGGACACCTGGACCACGTCATGTTCAGGATGGGCCTGCTGGCCGCGCTCAGATCCAGGAAGACCCGGGGGGCCACCATCGGAGTCATGGTGACCGCGTCGCACAACCCCGAGGTGACACAAAAGATCCACTCAATTGAATGTCTTTGTGTTTCCTCTTGATTACATTTGGCATGCAGTCACTGTTGACGTGTTTGTATTTATAAAAAACAAAAAGACTTCTAAATCCTGACAGTTTTCTGAAAAACCTATGTTTCGGTCAGTGGTGCTCAACCTTTTTCATGTCAAGGACTCCCAGAATTATCTCTATTTGGCCACCGACCCCCCCCATCTGAAAATATGTTGTTCCAGGGACCCCCCCCCCCCCCCCCCCCCAGAAGCAAAGATTTGAGTTAAAAACGTTCGCTCTGAAAGAATATATTCAAAGATTTGCGCCACATTTTTGCGATTTTTCAAAAATAGCAGACCTACAAGCTCGTAGCGCGGCACTCGGTGCCGTGCTATGAGCTTGTAGATCTGCTATTTTTCAATAGCTAAAGTATAACATAATGCTTTAAAACACCAAAAGGGGTTCCCACCCAAAATGGGTTAAGCAATATTACACGAGAGGCTTTACCGTCATTAATGGCATGCCTGCATTGCTACAAGGAACGAGCCGATAGGCAAGTTCCGTAGGCAGCCACAGAAGTGCCATTAACTAATGACAGTAACGCACATGCTTGTTTAAGCACGGCTGGATGGCCGTTTTCAACCAATCAGATTGGCTTCCTTGAAACGACCTGTTGTATAATTGTTCTTAGATCATAAAGCAGGGCTCTTCTATCAGGGCTCTTCAAGAAGAGGGTCCCGGGACCCAATAGGGGGAGATGGAGTTTTCTCTTTGTCAATTATCTGTACCTATATTAGCCTCGGTCTGTTCCCACTCTCTGCACGCACGCACACACGCACAGGCACACACCACTTATTATTATTATTTTTCTTAGGGTCCATTTTGTAGACCGAAACATCATCATGTAATTGATAAATGACGTCAGGGGCGGCAGGTTCCTATAACGGCAGTGGGTGCCCCCCGCCCCGCCTCCCTGCCCCCCCCCCCCCCCCCCCCCAGCGGGGGAAAAAACATTTTTTTGGTACTTTATAATTTACAGTTTGCTAATAAATACAGTGGTGCGCGCTTTCAGTTCACAACAATTAACGAACACATTAAATTGTTTCAGCATCTTGTTTCAACATTTCAGCATGATCAACAGTAAATAATTAAATTGTTTCAGCCATAAGCGGCGGGTGGATTTTACCTTTAGCTAGGTGGGACGACGACGCAGATTTATTTATTTATTTCCCCCAGATGGTCTAACAATGTCATGATTTGACCAATGTATTACCAATCTCGTACACCATTGCTCACGAAAGCAAGATTCTTGACCCAATTACAGCCACTGCATCTTACCTTTTAATTAAAGTAAAAGTAGTCTGAGGAAAAGGAACAGTTCTGTTCCCCGGACATTGTTTTGGGATATTTTGGCTGAGATGGCTCTGTTTGTCAAGTCTCAAGTCATGGCTCTTTACAGACGGGCCGACGGTACACAGACAGCAGCCTCGCCGCTGACTGTGTTAGTGTTGTGTTGCTGCAGGAGACGGGGTGTGAATGAACCGTGCGGTCACTGGAACAAAGCCACCGTATTAGCATTTGAATACCTGTTCTGTGAACACCGTAAAGGTGTGTGGCTGTGCCTACGTGACAAAATGACCAGGGGGAGGGGATCTTCAGCCTTAATCTCAGTGGGTGCTATTTGGTTTATTATTTTTTCAGTGAGTGCCCAAGCCCTCAGGCACTCCCAAAGTTGACGCCGCTGAATGACGTGGTATCGTATCGGTATCGGCATAGACTGGCATACTCGCCGATTTATAACCGTCAATTCAGGGAGTAGCGGCAGAATTTCTGATACCGGTATCGGAAAACAACTAGTGTACGACGTACTTTATAAAACATAACGATGATGTTCCCTTCTCATTATTATCATTGATTCCACCTGTGTTCCTCCTCCCATCGTTCAGGAGGACAACGGCGTGAAGCTGATCGACCCCATGGGGGAGATGGTGACCCCGGCGTGGGAGGGCTACGCCACGCAGGTGCAGTGTTGATTTCCTAAGACTAAAAACTTGACGGAAAATGTTCGTCGACTACCTTTTTTCACTGACAAAAATGACATAAGAACTAAATGAAAACGAAGCCATGATGACTAATGCTAAGACTAAATATACTGTCGATTTCGTCAAACAAATAAAAACTAGACTAAAAATACTAGTGTACAAGAGATCCAGTAATAAGTAAAAGACACAAGTCATTTTACACTTTGTTGCATGCTGAAAATAGCCGATCTACAAGCTCACAACGCGTCGCAGCGCAACGCGTTGTGAGCTTGTAGATCTGCTATTGTCAGTCAGTGTAAAAATCAGCCATTACGACGGCATCAAGGCCCGCCAAAATGCATTTTAGTCGACTAAATCAACTGTAGATTTAGTGGACTAACACTAGAACATTCCAGGTGACAAAAAAATGTGACTAAAACTCATTTTGCTGCCCAAAAACAACACTGCGCAGGTGGCCAACGCGGAGCAGGACGGCCTGCTGGGCGCGCTGGGACACGTGGTGGACGCAGAGGACATCGACATGTCCCTGGACGCCAGCGTCTTCGTGGGCAGAGACACCAGGTAATGTTGACGACGATGACTATGCGGTTACAGTGTTGTTTTTGGGCAGGAATGGCAGCAAATCTCTATTTTGGTTTCAGTCGTAGTTTCTTGAATAGTTTTAATTTAGTTTTAGTCACATTTTAGTCACCTGGAATGTTTTGGTCGACTGAATGTCATAAGGTTTTAGTCGACTAAATCTACGGTTGATTTAGTCGACTGAAATTTATTTTGGCGGGCCTTGATGCCGTCGTAATGACCGTTTTTACATTTGCTGAAAATTGCCGATCTAGTGTAAAATGACTTATTACTGGATCTCTTGTCCACTAGTCCCTTCCTAACATTTTAGTCTAGTTTTTATTTGTTGACGAAATTGTCAATATATTTAGTCTTAGTTTTAGTCATCCTAGCTTAGTTTTTATTTAGTTTCCATTTAGTTTTCATCAGTGGAAAAAAGGTAGTCGACGAACATTTTTCGTCTTAGTTTTAGTCGACGAAATCAACACTGCTACGGTAACAAGTCAAGTGGGCAGCACCTTGGACATCTGGGCACCTACATGTAAATTTGGCCTTTTTTCCCCAAAATGTTAAAAAAAATAACATTAGAAAAATTGTCTGGCCTGGGCCGGCAGAGCGGTCCAGTCACCTATGCTGGTCCCCCCCCCCCCCCCCCATCTCTCTCCCCCTTTCCTGTCAAACTACTGTTAATCTATAATCTACAGTCTTTTGAATAAAATTCAAGCCACAATGTCAACCCCCCCGTGTGTGTCCTGTGTGTCCTGGTCATTCTAGGAGCAGCAGTGTGATTCTGTCACAGGCCGTGTTGGACGGCGTGTCTGCTCTCGGTGCTCAGAGCAAAGGTGACCTCATAGTGACACTGCTACTGTATACAGTGTATATATAAATATATCCCTGTGTGTGTGTGTGTGTGTGTGTGTGTGTGTGTGTGTGTGTGTGTGTGTGTGTGTGTGTGTGTGTGTGTGTGTGTGTGTGTGTGTGTGTGTGTGTGTGTGTGTGTGTGTGTGTGTGTGTGTGTGTGTGTGTGTGTGTGTGTGTGTGTGCGTGTGTGTAATGGATTGTTTTGTTATCTTAACGGGTTGATGTTGTGTGGTCCTCTCTCCTCCTCTACCAGACTATGGCCTGGTGACCACGCCACAGCTGCACTACATGGTGCGCTGTCACAACACACAGGGGGACTATGGGGAGGCCACGGTGGAGGGATACTACAGTAAGCTGTCCCAGGCCTTCATTCAGCTCACCAGGAACGTAAGTATGGGTAAGGGTGTTGGGGAAAGTTCACTTTCTGCATGAACCATGAACTAGTTCAGTTCACAGTCCACAAGTTTAAAAATGAACTACCGGTAGTTCAGTTCATAGTTCATCATTCAAAATGTTGAACTAAAGTTCATGGTTCCAAAAATGAACATTTTCTTTTCTTTTTACCTCCCAATACGTTGCTGCGAGCTATTGTCACAATGATTGCCACAGCCCATATAGAACCATAGACTTTATTCCTATTGGCAATAAAGTCCAAACCTTAAAAAGCGCTAGCATTAATTAATCTATCAATCGCGTACTGCCAGGGTTTTATCGCGCGTGACACTTACTTTGAAGATCCAAATATCCGTAATTCCGTGTTCCTGTGACAAACTGATGTCTGTGGTGTCTTCACCGGTTGTTGTTCTCTCGGTCGATGGTGGATAAAGCCGACCGCGAGTATCACAGCGCCTGCTACAGGCCGTTGAAAACGCTTGTCTGGCCCAGAAACTGCCACCGCAATGTCGTTTTTGAGATACAGCGGTTTTACTGCAGGGCTTAGAATGGAAGTAAATGCGCGCGCATCTTCAAAATGGCCGGTTGTGTGTTGTGTTGTTGTCCCAGAATATCGTTAGCGGTAGCAAGATCAGCTACCCATCGAAACAGATCAAAAAGCGATTAAACAATTCAAACCTGAGAAAGCTGTGTTTGGCGTAGAGGTTAGAAAGATTAGGTTCTCGTGTTCCATGTGTTCGGCGGCAGGTGGGTTGGGATTAATTAAGTGACAACTTTTACAATATGTCCATTACCATTATCCACATTAATTCCTTGTTTATTTTTCTACATTTTGGAAATCATAGCCAATTTAACTCTGAGGTGCCCACAATGTTTAGGTGCCCAGTGCCCACTCTTCCTGCACCCTTTCGTAATGTCAAATTCCACCGAATCAGTAATCCTTCTCCACTTTGCTTCTGTGTTGTCATAATGGGCCAGGTGAAAGCATGCACCCGAGCTGAATGAAGGCACGGGACAGCTTAATGTAGTAACCCTCCACCAATGTTGTCCCTGAATTTCTGCTTGATCACAACGTGTCGTGTCCGCGTGTGAGCTTGTAGATCAGCTATTTTCAGCACGCGCAAATATGCAGGCTGTGAGAACGTGAATTTAATGCACCCTTCACCAACCTTAATCCGGTCGTCTTAACGCACCCCTCACCAACCTTAATCCGGTCGTTTTAACGCACCCCTCGCCAACCTTACTCCGGTCGTTTTAACGCACCCCTCGCCAACCTTAATCCGGTCGTTTTAACGCACCCCTCGCCAAATTTAATCCGGTCATTTTAACGCACCCCTCACCAACCTTAATCCGGTCGTTTTAACGCACCCCTCGCCAACCTTAATCCGGTCGTTTTAACGCACCCCTCACCAACCTTAATCCGGTCGTTTTAACGCACCCCTCACCAACCTTAATCCGGTCGTTTTAACGCACCCCTCGCCAACCTTAATCCGGTAGGATTTTTCAAAAATAGCGGACCTACAAGCTCGTAGCGCGCCACTTAGTGGCAAGCTACGAGCTTGTAGATCTGCTATTTTTCAATAGCTAAATTATAACATAATGTTTAAAACACCAAAAGGGGTTCCTGCCCAAAATGGGTTAATTAACACCAGAGGAATTCACTCTGCCACTATCTTCGGGACAAAGATGTTTGTTTTTGCGGGCTGGGGGGGGGGGGGGGGGGGAGGAGTGTGTTTGACACAGAGACCAACCTCTGGCTGCACACGCCTTCTACACAGATTCAGAAGGACGTGAGGATCATTCAGCCTTTACCTTACCTACAATGGAGAGCTGTACATATTTGGTGGCTGGAACTTGTACCAGAACCAGTACTTCGATGATCTGTGGAAATTCAGTCCAGAGACCTTCCCATGGAAGAAGGTTGACTCCAAGTAGGCGAAACACCCCACATGGGATGAACAATGCTCTTGCATGGTGGGAGATCGTATCATCCTCGTTGGAGGATACAACACACCTGGTGACCTGTGTGTCTTAGACCTCAGTCCTAGCCTCAAGACATTATGCAAGCTATATAGCACTTATTCAGTACGGTCTGGATCAGTCTGAACTCCCACACAACATCAGGTGGGAACTGGCAACCATGACTACCAACAGCAGCTCAGAGAATAACATAACAAATAATCAAAAACAGTGAATAAATAACATAATAAGTTAACCTATTTAGACCTGAGGCCGATTAAAAAAAAAAAAACGCCTCCTAAAAGCTAAGCTAAGGTTTTCCAAAAACCTTCAAATTCGTATTTAAAAAAAAGTTTTAAAAAAAAGAAAGAAATGATGATGCTATGTGAGGTGTATGTGACACAGAGGGCGCAGCCAGCATTTAAGGTAAAACAACGTATAGGTTACACCAGGTCTAAATGGTTTAATGGCGATATGTCGAGTTCAGCTCCTGTCTTGGTAGCCTGGAACTCACCTATGCTTTTTATGGCATAGGCAGCTCCCGGTAGGATCCGCCGGGAGAAACTATGCGCAGCTGCGCGACATGAGACTAATTACTTAGAGCGACACAGAGAGAGAGGAGTGTGTGTGTGTGTACATGTGTGCGTGTGTGTGTCAATTTAACAAAGGTGCAGACGATCAGAAATCAGCAGAGAGTGAGAGATGTTTGTGCTACTCTATGCCGAATTGAAGTGGACTCGGACCCAGACTTTTTTTTTTCTCCCTGGAAAAAAAAACCGTCTGGGTTTCCGAGGCTACTGTCTTGGCTGCTTTTTTAATAGAATCTATGTTTAGCTCGCTGCATAGCCACATGCTGTACGTGCACGTGGGGTGAGAGCAGAAGAGTGAAAAAAAAACGTTGCTTCTCAAGGGCATAAAGAAACAGGATGGACGACTTGGACGTCAAAACTGAAGCTGTCCTTCTTTTACTGTGGCTGAACTAACCGCAAAGCTGCTAGTAATCACTTGATTGCTGATAGGAAACACCTGTGGAGCATTCAAAGGTGGACTTTATGAACAGAAACCCCTGAGCGAGACACCAGCTTGATCCAGTATGAGAGTGGCGACACTAGCGTTGACTCCCATTGTAACGATGGAATGCGGAAGTGCTCATTCCATCTCAATGGGATCGTTCCAATGTTTGGAACTATAGCCCATAGCACCCCGTGTCGCCACTCTCTTACTAGATTACTCTGCGAGAAACAAACGACAGTGGCCTGCCACTAGAGGGCGCCAAACAGCACTGAGGGAATGTCAGCATATTATTGTACCTGAAATGAAATGAAATGATTACTATATTTACCCAGGGTATCTGGGCTAAGCTCAAGAACTTGTTTCCAGCCAGGCCCTGCTCATAGAACATTTCATCGTAGTGGTTCAATGCCTTGTTCAAGGGCACTTCAGCGGTGGTAATTTTAACGTGTCGGACCGCTGATTCGAACGGGTGACCTTCCGGTATCAAGACCGCTCCGCAATCCGTTCGGCCACCGCTGCCACTACTCTGTGGCAAGCCCCCAGAGCGGCTGGCCAATGTTGAAGCCGCCAAACCGCTAGTTAGCATTTTGCCAACAAGTGTGACGTGAGGGGCGCTCATCCTACATCACATTCCACACGCAGCCAATCAAATCATCGCTATGGGTTACACACATTGCTCAGCCAATCAAATCATCGCTATGGGGTACACGCATTGCTCAGCCAATCAAATCATCTAGATTCTATATAACCCTATTCTGTATTTAAGTCCGACGTCATTTTGTAGTGCTGCGTTACGTCCGGGTCCAAGTGGCACCAGCTCCCGTCCGCATCTCATTGTAAATAGAATATCTAAACGCGTGAATCTTTTTACAATGACGTTATTTTTCAGAAAGGAAGCCATTGAGGGTTAAAATGGGTCTTAATGCTTCCAACTCGGGTAGAATTATTAATGTTTTGTCACTGTCCATGACAAAGAAAATATATGATGTGGAGACAAAGACTATTATTATCATTATTATTGAAGGTGGTGAAACAGTCCATTTGCTCAGTACAATATTCCGGGGGCATATTTAGAATGTGTGTAGGCTTGAGTATGTTGAATCTAGTTTGCATTAATGAGGATTTAGTTGACACAATTAAATAAAATGGCGATAGTATCCAGTGTGGGGCAGACGGCCTGTCACAGCCAGATTTGGTAGAGCAGCAGCTTTGTTGTTGCGAGGAAAGCGGTAAAATTAGACTTTCGTGGTTGTTTTCGTCTCAGATTTAGTCCGACGGAGCGTCACAGTATAACTCTATGGCAGGGTTCCCCAATAGGCGGCCCGCGGGCCATTTGCGGCCCGCAGAAGAATTTCTGGGGTCCCAGATATAAATGGCATTAAATGGGGGTCAGTAGCCTATGCATGTCAAACTGGGCATCCTTTTCAAATGGGGTCCTGCCCTGAAAATGAATTTTCAGGGCAAGACCTCGACCTCACGCGTGCGGACTCGGCCCCCAGCCTGGTACCCTAGTCAAAATATGGCCCTCGAGGAAAATTAATTGGGGAACCCTGCTCTATGGGGACACAAAAGCGACACAAAAAGTAGGACCCGGAAGTATCTCTGGAGGGGGCGCTCACGTCACGGCTAAAATACTGAATGCTCCCAATCTCTGGGTGTAGTAGGCCATCGGCTTCACTGATTGGCCAACCCCAACCCATCGGCTTCGTGGATTGGCCGAGCTTTGCGTCGCCGCTGCACCATTATAAGTGGTAGCGTGCTCAATGGAACTCCATTCTATTTCCGGGCAATACTGATTACTAGTTAGTCAAGCATGGAAATGGGTTTTTAGTCGCGTTGGTGATGTCAGACCAGAGCTCTGGACAAGCCTATATTAGGCTTTTTCATACATCTGGCTGACATTTCATTCGCACGCGGAGTAAGGGAAGTGAAAGAAACTGAATCCTACTTCTCACTTTGACCGACGGAACGACCCAGTAAACGGTGCAGAAAGCAGCAGAGACCCGGGACCCCCCCCCCCCGAAGGAACACATCGAGAGCTCCCCTCAATAGGACGTCCCGATTGGCCAGCATGCCCGACGAACCCCCTCCTCCGTACCCCCGAGACCCCCAGAGCGCGCCTCCACTCGGCGATCCAAAGACCGCCGACCGATCGGTCGCTTCCGGCGAAGAAGTGCGATCGGTCCCTCCTCCTCCTCCGCCAGGCCCGCCGCCCTCCTACGAGGCCTCCCTCCTCCCCCGTGGCGGGGGAGGAGACGTACCACCGGGGGACGTCGCGCACGCCTTCCCTCCGCACGGACAGGTGAGCTTCCGGACCAGGCCGGTGCCGACGGTGTGCCCGCAGTGCGAGCGCGACATCGTCACCAACATCGAGTACCAGGCGGGCCTCATGAACACGCTGGTGTGCATGCTGTGCTGCCTGGTACCGTGCTTCCTGCCGTTCGCTGTGCCGCAGTGGGTCCAGTGCAGCTGCTCCCTGATCCCCTGTCTGATGGACGACCTCTGCGACGTGACGCACACCTGTCCCTACTGCATGCTGACCCTCCAAAAGCACAGGCGCACCTGTGGTTAGCTTACGGGATCGAGATGAGAAACCGTTGGGGGAAGGCGCGCTCTCTACTCGGGGCGGCGGGGGGGGGGGGAGTCTTGAGGAGTAGTCTCAATAGCTGGGTGCAGACTTTTGGACGTGCATAGAGAAAGGAATATCCGCACTCTCCTGAGTAGTTTCTTATGAACTTGTTTATTTTCAGAATACACACACAGCAGCAGTCTATCTGGAGAAACACATTCCGGCACGTCGGCCTTCCTCAGCGTTTCGAACTCGAGAGAGAGAGAGTGCGGACATTCCTTTTTCTATGAAGCTTACAGGATTCACATTCCGCTGTGTGGCGGCTGATGCTCAACCTCTTCTTCATTTTGAACGACGTCCCCGGTTTTGATTTTGCACTAGACTAGGCCACAGACCCCCCCCCCCCCCCCCGCCCCCCATCCGGGACCACGGTATACACTGTAAATCGTTACGGGTCCGTTTGGTTTTGGATTTGTATGTACACTCTCAGGGTTAACACACCTGTAACATGGTTATGGATCAGGCTGAAACCTTCCCCGGATTTGAAGCTCATTGAGCTTTATTGTCGATACTGGCCGAATAACAAGCGTTTCCATCCACTTTCCAATGCACTAAACCCCCTTACTCACTCCTCTCCGTGTCCCCTACTATGGGACATAAGACTAGACCCCTTACTTCTCTCTGTGTCCCCTACTATGGGACATAAGACTAGACCCCTGGGAGATGGATGTCAGTACTTACTTCCACTTTAGTTCTGTTGTCATGTGGTGGTGACAACAGAACTAAAGTGGGGGGGGGGGGGGGGGGAGAAGTGACTTAGGAGCTCTTCTCCTTTTTAAAAGAGAGAAGCAGTATTTATTTCACTTGACACATAACCTTCCTATAACCCCTGAATGGAAATGTGGGTTCCAGAGCATACTGTATATATGACCATGTGACCTCTTGCTTACGCTGTCCTCGTTTCCTTTCTTATCTGCCCGTTATTAGCCTCTTAATAATTCTCTTTTTTTGTATTAGCCGCAATTAAACACAGATCTGAAGCTTAAGGACTTGATCACGCCAAGGTCTTGTAAAAGTTTACTGTCCGACATCATGGCACCATTCTCTACCTGAATGGTGTGAAATGCATTTCTCCCGTTTGCACCGTCATGTCGTTTTCTTTTGTTTGTTTATGTGTGATTGTCGGTTGTTTTACGTCTGTTTTCAACGTGTTCTGCTGCTTGTCCTCAACAGGGGCTCCCGTGTAAAAGAGATGCCTGATCTGGGATCTGCTTGTCCTCAACAGGGGCTCCCGTGTAAAAGAGATGCCTGATCTGGGATGGGATTATTGGAACTGCGTATAAATAATGGCTTAACCCATTTTGGGGCGGGAACCCCTTTTGGTGTTAGCATTATCTTATGCTTTAGCTATTGAAAAATAGCAGATCTACAAGCTCATAGCGCGCCACCGAGTGGCGCGCTACGAGCTTGTAGGTCTGCTATTTTTGAAAAATCGAAGAACCGACTGACATAGAAACATAGCTTTTTCAGAAAACTGTCAGGATGTAGAAGACATTTTTAGAAGCTGATCTCGGGTCAAAATGGGTTAAGAAGCTGTTTCTGTGTTTAGCCTGTGACGACGTGCCGTAATTCCAAGGCGGCTCAAATGTTCGAATGCAACGGAAACAGCACGGGGAGTACGCCAGGTCGAAAGCGCCTTTCGCTAACCCCTCCTTCTCGCCCCCGCCATGCAGGCGCCGAACCGCACCGACGACCAGAAGCGGCTGTCGGTGGACGGGGCCAACGGCGTCGGGGCGCCAAAGGTGCGCGAGATGGAGGCACACCTGCACGGCGAGCTGCAGATCTCCCTGTTCAACGACGGCGCGGCGGGGCGGCTCAACCACCAGTGTGGAGCGGACCACGTCAAGGTGCAACAGCGGCCCCCCACAGGTAGCTTACCATTATACCCCCCACAGGTAGCTTACCATTATACCCTCCACAGGTAGCTTACCATTATACCCCCCACAGGTAGCTTACCATTATACCCCCCACAGGTAGCTTACCATTATACCCCCCACAGGTAGCTTACCATTATACCCCCCACAGGTAGCTTACCATTATACCCCCCACAGGTAGCATACCCCCCACAGGTAGCTTACCATTATACCAGTGTGGAGCAGACCACGTCAAGGTGCAACAGCGGCCCCCCACAGGTAGCTTACCATTATACCCCCAACAGGTAGCTTACCATTATACCCCCCACAGGTAGCTTACCATTAGACCACGTCAAGGTGCAACAGCGGCCCCCCGCAGGTAGCTTACCATTAGACCACGTCAAGGTGCAACAGCGGCCCCCCGCAGGTAGCTTACCATTAGACCACGTCAAGGTGCAACAGCGCCCCCCCGCAGGTAGCTTACCATTATACCAGAGTATAGGCATTTAGCTTCAGCCATTCTCAGACTTTGTCTTTTCAAGGACCGCTGGTTTTATCTGTATAATTTTTTCAAAATGAGTTAATAGCACTCTTCACATACTAGAGCATGTCTGAAATAAGTGTCAGAGCTGAAATCGACATGTAAATATGAAATAAATGCTTAAACATGTAGCTAGGTATAATGTTAGAGACCACAGAAGTGAACCTTTCAAGCCTGTTTTCTCAACTCGCTGTTTTCTGCAAGACATTACTCTATAAGCCATATCTCCAAAACTGGTGGGTCAAACTGAACAACCAATATGTCAATTTGAAGCTATGATTCCCTGCTTTCATATGACATGAAAAAACGAAAATTCAAAAAAATCCAATGGCAGTCCCTCAGTCAAATTTAGTCACATATGTTGTTTTCACTGTTGCTACACTTAGCAAAAAAATCACACCCGCGTGAAGTGAGGGGCGCTCATATCATCATACATCATCTCATTCCGGCCAATCACAATTTGCGTCCTCTTTTTCGTCTTCAATGTTTGTGTTTACAGGGACAAACACTCAAAGCTGTCCATTCATTATCAATGGCATTCAATGTTAGTGTTAGGACAATGTTTGTGTTTACACAAACCTTCAAAGCTGGACATAGGAGGGGCTAGCGCCCCTCAAAAAAACAAAAAACAAAACAAAAACAAATGTGAAACCCATAGTCAAATTCATAGCTAGGTATTTTACATACAAATGTAGGTATGACATTTTCTTATCACACAGCCCCAGAAAGTCAAAAAGTAAGTGTTAAATTGAACGTTAACATTTTACCTATCATTATATAATGGATTGTTTACTTTTGGGGCAAGTGGGCAACACCTTTGGGCAAGTGACCTGTACTTGTGCCTCTGAGATCTTACTGTCAACCCCTGAGGTCCATGTTCAGAGGACCTGAGTGATCTGACTTGTGTCCCGATGGCACAATAATTCCAAAATGTAAATTTGTGGCCAGCCTATGTAGTACTTAATTAAGCAATATTACACTCGAGGGTGTGGGTTAACGTGATTATTGCCACGACAGGGATGCGGTAAGGAAGGAACGAGACGAAGTCTCGTTCCTTCCTTACCGCATCACTGAAGTGGCAATAATCACGTTAACCCACACCCTCGAGTGTAATATTGCAATTATACCACAGTTACCCTTAAAACTAAGAGAATCGCTGAAAATTTTTTTTTTTTTAATGACAGATGTAGTCACTACGACCACAAATGTCCCAAGAAACTAGCTAGCCTAGCCACCGAGTTTGCTAGCGCTCTGGGAGAACAGAGCAGCTGAATTCTTTGTTTTGATTAGGTGGTGAATGGTGCTGGTTTAACCCACGGCTAGAAGGCTGTTTCAACCAATCAGATTGCTTCCTCGAAACGACCTGTGGTATAATAAACCATCCAACATATTCAAACCTCTTAAACCCTATATACAGCACTTAGTTGACCGGTGTGCCCCAAGGCTCTGTACCAGGTCTGCTCCTCTTTTTGAGGGGGGGCGCTAGCCCCTCCTATGTCCAGCTTTGAGGATTTGTGTGAACACACACATTGCGTAAACGCAAACCTTGAAGACGAAGGAGGCAAATTCTGATTGGCCGGCGGAATGAGATGACGCATGATGATAAGAGCGCCCCTCACTTCACATGGGGTGTGATTTTTACCCTCAATATCAGTTTGCCAGGGTTCATATGTGATTTAAAAATCCATTCTGCATGACCGGAGTGGGGAATCGAACTTGCGGTTCCACGCGGCGGCTCACAAGTGGCGTTATGACTGGCTGAGCCGCCAGCAAGACGTACCTTTTTGGAATGTCTTACAACTTTGACCAATCCTGTTACAACAAGGCTTAGTCACAATGTCATTGATGTCATTCATAGGCAATTATACCACAGGTCGTTTCGAGGAAGCAATCTGATTGGTTGAAACAGCCTTCTAGCCGTGGGTTAAACCAGCACCATTCACCACCTAATCAAAACAAAGAATTCAGCTGCTCTGTTCTCCCAGAGCGCTAGCAAACTCGGTGGCTAGGCTAGCTAGTTTCTTGGGACATTTGTGGTCGTAGTGACTACATCTGTCATTAAAAAAATATATTCTTTCAGTGATTTTCTTAGTTTTAAGGGTAACTGTTGTATAATTGTGATGCTTGCGGAACTCGACTTCGTCTCGTTCCTCACCGCATCCCTGTCGTGGCAATAATCACGTTAACCCACACCCTCTCGTGTAATATTGCTTCATTCACACTGAGAGGGACTGAATCCGTTTCATTGGAACCGTTTCCGAATACGGTTGCCTGGTCCCCGATGGCCATGATTCACATTGCCCGAGATTCAACAGCGCACCCGGGTACACTTGCATAACACACTTTGATCCTTCAGATGGCGGTGTGCTTGATGGCTGGTGCGCACGGACACTGACCATCAACTCTGCGACATTGTCTCCAATAAATCCAGACACACTGCATTGCGTTGCCTCTTTTGGCTCTTTGCCGTTATACTACTTCACTGTCAGCCTGCCTGCTATTCACTGTGTCAGTCAGTTCTGTGCTCCAGTGTCGTGTTTGATATTAGTTTAATGGATTCTACTTTAGCATTATTATTATTATTATTTTGTTTTACTTTGGAAACTATGCCAAGCAAAGCCCAAGAGCCACGTGTAGTCCAAGATCAGTGCATATTGCGGTGCTGCGCGTATAGCAGATTCAACAGGAGACGGGCGGCGTTGATAAATGAGCTGGTGTTACGCGTCGTGCAGCGTCTGTGTTTTTTTTTGTTGACGCTTGGCTCGTCGACTAGAGATCATGTCACGTTCTAAAAAAAAAACAGTCCACTTCCTTCTTTAGGTACGCATGCATTCACATTGGAACGATCCGTATCTGAATACACTTTCAACGGTCCAGAGACCCGCCCCCCATGCGGTCTCGGGGACGGTTGGGCGATCCGCTCCCGGGAACGGTACGCATCATTCACACTACCACAGGGGTTCTCACCGTTTTTGGCCGGGGACCCCCGGAAATGCTTTGGCAATGTCTCGGGAACCCCGCCCCGCCCCGCCCCCTCCCGACCCACAATATAAATTGACTGCTACAATAACCTTAAACCATTTTGGGCGGGAACCCCTTTTGGTGTTTTAAGCATTGTTATAATTTAGCTATTGAAAAATAGCAGATCTACAAGCTCATAGCGCGCCACCGAGTGGCGCGCTACGAGCTTGTAGGTCTGCTATTTTTGAAAAATCGTGAAAATAAAATTGAAAAAAATATCTTTTTTTTTTTTTTGGAAAATAATTTGGGGACCCCCTAAAATAATTTGGCGACCCCCCCGAGGGGTCGCGACCCACGGGTTGAGAACCCCTGATTCACACTACCACAAGATCTGCCAAGTGGTCCCGAGTGCGGACCCAGGACCATAGTGTGAATTGCCCCTCAATAACGTTGTTGTCGGGCAGAAACCTCTTCCCGGTATCTCCAAATTTTAACCCTTCATGCTATATACCAGGGGTTCTCAACCCATGGGTCGCGACCCCTCGGGGGGTCGCCCAATTATTTTAGGGGGTCCCCAAATTATTAAAAAAAAAAAAAAAAAAAGATTGTTTTAAAAAAAAAAAATCACGATTTTTCAAAAATAGCAGACCTACAAGCTTGTAGCGCGCCACTCGGTGGCGCGCTATGAGCTTGTAGATCTGCTATTTTTCAATAGCTAAATTATAACATCATGCTTAAAACACCAAAAGGGGTTCCCGCCCCAAAATGGGTTAAGGTTATTGTAGCAGTCAATTTATATTGGGGGTCGGGAGGGGGCGGGGCGGGGGTCCCGAGACGTTGCCAAAGCATTTCCGGGGGTCCCCGGCCAAAAACGTTGAGAACCCCTGCTATATACTGTATATATTAATATATATAAATTAACAACGCCCTACTTGACCACAGTACACGACAGAGTCACACAAAAGTGTAAGGAAATTTAGGACCAATAACTGATCGATCGTCATTTTAAAGTGAATTAAACTAACGATCCACAGTAAGGCTCTCGTTCAGATAAAAACATCAGTTAGTCTGACATGACTTCATTCATACCGTAGTTTGAATAAATGCTTTGGAATACCCTTTATGCATATGAAAACATATACACACACTCAATGAGACACAATAAACCGTAGTTATGATTGTGCGAGCAATGTGTGGATTTATTTGACCAAAAAGTCAAAGTCCAAATACATTCATAGCCGTCCGACTTTAAATAATGGAACAGAGTTCAAAGTGCATGTGCAAATGCATCATCAGTAGGGGGAACCACAGGGGATTATATGATATACTGCAGGGGTTCTCAACCCGTGGGTCGCGACCCCTCGGGGGGTCGCCAAATTATTTTAGGGGGTCCCCAAATTATTTAAAAAAAAAAAAGATTTATTTTTTAATTTTATTTTCACTTTTTTTCAAAAATAGCAGACCTACAAGCTCGTAGCGCGCCACTCGGTGGCGCGCTATGAGCTTGTAGATCTGCTATTTTTAAATAGCTAAATTATAACAATGCTTAAAACACCAAAAGGGGTTCCCGCCCAAAATGATAGATCAAATAAATGGAACAGAGTTCAAAGTTCATGTGCAAATGCATCATCAGTAGGGGGAACCACAGGGGATTATATGATATACTATATACTATTGCACATGAGCCAGAGAAGTTTAAAACAGCGTGTGTTGCCTGTCTCTGGTACAGTAAGTATATGACGATGCGAGCCGTTGCTTATTTGATTGGGCTATAGAATAAGCAACGTATCGTTACCAGGGCAACTCGGCTCCGCTTCAACAAAACACACTGCAGCAAATTGAAATGAAAAGGAATAAAAAATAGTGTCAAGCGACAAAATGAAACTAAAAAGAAAGAAGGAACAATCATAGTCTCATCCTTAAACTCTGAACGAGGTGATTGGAGCACGCAAAGGGTTTGTGATGTGATGAATTCAGGTTTTAAATCTCAAGAGAGCTCTTCTTAGCACAATCAGCACGGGGATTTCTTTCAAAATAGCAGCTCGGGGTGCCGCGCAGATATGGCAGCTTTTACTCTGAAAGCCCCCCCCCCCCCCCCCCCGCCCCAAACCCTACGCTATCCTATCAAACCATGTCGTCCCTTAGGGAACAATGCGTCTCAATGATGCTTCGACCAACCTTTTTAAGGAATTTTGATGTCAACGGTGAAATCTCCGTGCCGCGGCCTCTCGTCATCGGTGGGTACAGCCCTTGTTAAGAGTTGTAGTTGTAGTAGACCGTCAGGTGGAAGCATTGTTTTTATTTATTTATTTATTTATTTATTTGACAGGGACAATGCTCATTAATCAACATTTCAGTTTTCACTTCCATGTAAATGTGCCAGAGTTAGCCATAAGCTAATTTCCATCTGTAGTCCCTGAGCAGGCTCTTAAAAAGGTAGTAAAACTAAACATACAATGACACATACAGTACAATACAATGCAATACAGATAAAAGAAAGACAGAGTGAATAGTGTGCCAGCACACAACACCATGCGTTGATGCCATGTGTGCTATGTGCCAGCACCCAACACTACTGTATGTCCATACAAAAACACAATACAACGGATAAAAGAAAGACAGAGTGCAGTGTGCCAGCACACAACACCATGCATTGATGCCATGTGTGCATATGTGCCAGCACCCAACACTATGTTCATACAAAAATACTATACAACACTGTACAACACACTGTATTGTACAGTATTGTATAGTACCATGTTGATCATTGTGCGGCCAATACGTCTCCTAACTGATCCCACTGAGCATTTCTTGGTCTAATAGACGATTCGTCTAAAGGGCCGTCTAAAAATGGGATAGTTTCACTTGTTTTAAAGCTTAAAGATAAAACAATCACGCTTGGTTTCACTCTGAGGCACACGTTGGCGTGCACCGGACTTTACTTTCATGTAAAATGAGCACAGAGGCAAAAGCATTTAGCAGACGCTCTTAACCCATTTTGACCTGAGATCAGATTCTAAAAATGTCTTCTACATCCTGACAGTTTTCTGAAAAAGCTATGTTTCCATGTCAGTCGTTCTTCATGTGGCGCGCTATGAGCTTGTAGATCTGCTATTTTTCAATAGCTAAAGCATAACATAATGCCAACACCAAAATTGGTTCCCGCCCCAAAATGGGTAAATCCAGAGCAATTTACAGTAAGCAAGAACAAAACATGGTTTGGTAATACATCAAATATATAAAACATTGTCATCAACAATCGTACATACGCTAAGAACTAACAGTGGAATATAATGAAACTGCGTATAAACTATATAGAGTGCTTTGTCTACATAAAATGCTATCTTTAGTTCCATACAGTAAGTTGAGCCTTTGCATACGCCTGTAAGGTCGCCGAGTGCTACGGGTTAAGATGTAGTCTGAAGAGGTCAGAAGTAAAAGTATAGGCCTGGTCCGTGGCTCAGCGGTCCAGGCACCTTGGCCGGTAGTCCACGTCTGGCAGTGTGCCGCAGGTTCGACTCCCGATCCCGATGGCCTTTACTGCATGTCACTCCCCCATCTCTGTCTCTGTTTCCTGTCAGCCTAAATAAAGGCGAAAGCCGAAAAAAAAACATAAAATAAGTAATAGTATAGCAGATCTGATCTGCTATTTTTGGTGCTTTTGAATTTGAATACTGAGAAGAGTGTGTATGTCCCCTGGCAGCTTCCGATTATTGATCGGACGGAGGATGATTGACATGAGCATAAACTGTGAACTGTGCACCTTAAACTTCGGGCGACTGTGGCTCAGGAGGTAGAGCAGGTCGTCCAATGATCCATGGGTCGGCGGTTCGAATCCCGGCTCCTCCTGTCTACATGTCGAAGTGTCCTCGGGCAAGACACTGAACCCCAAATTGCTCCCGATGTGCTGGTTGGTACCTTGCATGGCTTCCGCCGCAATCGGTGTATGAATGGGTGAATGTAATGCACAATCTATGTAAAGCGCCTTGGATAAAGGCGCTATATAAATGCACCATTTACCATTTCGATAACTTTGTCGTATTATCAACCTTTGAGCTGTCGACTCGTGTTTTTACCTGTCTCACGTTGCCAGGTGTAGGATTCAATGTAAGGGCTAGAACCGTGGAGAAAACCTCCGCTAAAGTTTACTGTAAGAGATTTTCTTTTTTTTTTTTTTTTTTTTTTAGATAAGCGCAGGGGTTCTCAACCCGTGGGTCGCGACCCCTGGGGGGTCGCCAAATTATTTTAGGGGGTCCCCAAATTATTAAAAAAAAAAAAAAAGATTTATTTAAAAAAAAAAAAAAATCACGATTTTTCAAAAATAGCAGACCTACAAGCTCGTAGCGCGCCACTCGGTGGCGCGCTATGAGCTTGTAGATCTGCTATTTTTCAATAGCTAAATTATAACAATGCTTAAAACACCAAAAGGGGTTCCCGCCCAAAATGGTTTATGGTTATTGTAGCAGTCAATTTATATTGGGGGTCGGGAGGGGGCGGGGCGGGGGTCCCGAGACGTTGCCAAAGCATTTTCGGGGGTCCCCGGCCAAAAACGTTGAGAACCCCTGAGATAAGGTACTAAAAATAAATACATAGAAGTTTTAAATGTTGTGTTTTGTTCAGTGGTGGAATTAGAAGAAAGAAATTGGCACACAAAACAGGAACTGGCATGGAACAACTGCTTAGAAAAAACACCATCCTAAACTCCACCGCGCCTTCAAGTATGACCAAACTGTTTCCACCCAGGTTCAGCAAAAAAAAAAAAAAAAGTTATTATTATTTCAGTATAAGTGCCCTCATACCTGTATGTTTGAACTATTTCTCCAAAGCGTGTGACACCCACAGCCACAACACTAGAGGGAGCACCCACGATCTTGTACCCCCACAAATGTATCTCAAACCTGGAGGGAAAAACATAATTCCACTACTCTGCCACCATAATGGGGAACACCCTGACAGCATCCAATTAAGGACATGAACCACTGGATTATTTTAAAACTGTCCTGAAAGAGAAAGGCAGACAACTCAAAGTGGACATGTACATTTTCCTTTTTCTCTTATGTAAATATAGCTGCGTGTGTTTTTGTAGATGACATGTATTACATTGTGTTAATATTCTGTGCTCTGTTGATCACTTGAATACATAGGATCACAATGGAAACAAGTCCCCGGGACATTTATTTTGTGTTATCCTCTCCTTTTAGCCTAAACGTGCTGGTTACATGATTTTTTAATGAATTCAATCAATCAATCAATCAATCAATCAATCAATCAATCAATCAATCAAACCAGTCTGTTGAGGGATGAGACCTGCTTGTGAGTCCAATGCTTGGCCACTAGGTGGAGACAGTTGATCAACAGCGTACTGGAACAGTGGGGAGATTGATCTTGGTCACATTATAAAAGGCTTTTAAATTATAATGATGCTTTTATTAACCCATTTTGACCCGAGGACGCATTTGTGTCACCTTATAGCTTTCAACCATTATTGTAAAACGTTAGCTGTTGAAAAATAGCAGATCTATATAAGCTGAGCTTGTAGATCTGCTATTTTTTTTAAATCGTGAAAATAGGTGCAAATCTTTGAATATATATTATTCACAGTGAACGTTTTTAACTCGAATATTTGCTTCTGGGGTGGGGGGGGGTCCCTGGAACAACATATTTTCAGATGGGGGTCGGCGGCCAAATTCAGATATTTCTGGGGGTCCTTGACATGAAAAGGTTTGAGAACCACTGACACAGAAACCTAGGTTTTGTTTCAGAAAACTGTCAGCATTTAGAAGACATTTAGTAGACTCGACCTCGGGTCTAAATGGGTTAAGTCGGGGGTGGGCAACTGGCGGCCCGGGGGCCACATGCGGCCCCCACCTTCACTTAATGCGGCCCTCAGGTTAATGTCAGAATACTGATATAATATTGGTTTACAATTCCACAACATGCAAACATGACCCACTTTAATTAGTATCTAAATTAGTAGCTCATTGCTCAACACAAGTATAATTAAAGGCATTTGAAATGACATAAAAATGTAAATTTTCAGGATTCCAATTCAAATATAGAAAGAAATAATTCACGATTTCAATTTGAATATAGCTGCGACGCGTTTTGAGCTTGTAGATCGGCTATTTTTGCTACGACAATAATATATGGCCCTCTGGAATGAGTGTGGAAATATAGTGGCCCTCTCCATCGTCAAAGTTGCCCATCCCTGGGTTAAGTGGTCACTGGGTGCTCTCTGTGCGTGTGTGCGCTTGCTTGCGTGTGTGCGTGTGTCTGCAGGTATTCAGGTGCGTGTGGGCGAGCGCTGCTGTTCGTTCGACGGGGACGCCGACCGCATCGTGTATTACTACAGCGGCGCGGAGGAGGGACGCTTCCACCTGCTGGACGGAGACAAGATTGCAACGCTCATCAGCACCTTCCTCAAAGAGCTGCTCACACAGGTGCGACGTCACAGCGCCATCTCTGTCTCGGATGTCCGAAACTGTTGCTTTTTCACCATTCAGATTAAAGGAGCATTCAGTGATTTTGGTGATTTGGAAAAAAAACCTTGTCCGCCCCGGTAACAGGATGTGCACATGCACACGCACTACAGTCGGGGAAGTACAACAGACCAACAGCACGTGCACCAAGGCCCGCCCCACTCGATCATGATTGGTGGAAGGCCCCTCTCATCCTGATTGGATGAAGGCTTTGCCACCCAAAGCCCAAACCGAAACTAGGGTTTTTTGACCCCAGGGGTTAACTGGGGACAGGGAGGAACTCCTTATATGGTCAGCACACTTTATAGTAGGGAGGATTATCCAAAAAATAAGTGATATTTGAATTAAGTGAAATCACTGAATATACCTTTAAGCATCAAAGGTAGCAGATCTACAAGCTCGAAACGCGTTTAGAGCTTGTGGATATGATGCTTTTATGTGATGCTTTAAAGGACCACTTCACCACTTTTCTTCCACTTCTCTTCCTATAATTGGTCCTAACTAATGTTCATGATAAAATACCACCATTTCTTCCTACTCAGACTGTGTCTCATAGGTAGGCTGTGGGCAGTTCAGAAACCCGTCCACCAGTGACATCATCGATGGTGAATCCAAGCTAATAGAAACGGCAGGCTTTCTTTTCCTGAAAAGTTGCAATGCAAAAGTTGAAGCCATCGTTCTCACGATAATACAAATCTAAATATATTTTAAAACAAATCTTGTTTAAAACAAAAATTGCCTAATGATGATGTCACTGGTGGACAGGTGTCCGAACTGCCCAAAGCACTCCTATGAGAGTGTAGGAAAAAATTGTGGTGTTTTATCATGAACATTAGTGAGGACCTATTATATGAAGAGATGTTGAAAAGTGGTGAAGTGGTCCTTTAAGTTTATTGTGATGATTTACGAGCGGGGGAAAAAAACCCACAAAAAGTTGGAATACAGGGACATGCTATACTATTATACTGTCACTTACACAAACGTCTGTCTGTCTGTCTGTCTGTCTGTCTGTCTGTCTGTCTGTCTGTCTGTCTGTCTGTCTGTCTGTCTGTCTGTCTGTCTTTTTAAATGTCTCTCTTTCTCTTGATCTCCCCATCTCTTTGTCTCTCTCTCTCTCTCTCTCTCTCTCTCTCTAACATGGTGTGTGTCTCAGGCTGGTCTAGACCTGGACATAGCGGTGGTTCAGACAGCGTACGCTAACGGCAGCTCCACACGCTACCTAGAGGACACTATGAAGGTGAACACACACACACACACACACACACGCACACACACACACACACACACACACACACACACACACACACACACACACACACACACACACACACACACACACACACACACACAGAAAATGCATTTGCAGGCCGGAATATCAATTGGACATCGTCAGGAGAGAGAGAGAGAGAGAGAGAACACACACAGGATGCAGAATAAACAAGTGGAATTGGAAGTTATTATGAAAGGAAATGAGCTGGAACTGGAGCTCTATATAATTGAAGCTGATGAATGTGTAATCTCTCCTGATTCGATTTAAATTGGCCAACCCAACAAAAACAAATCTCACTTACACTACCTTTTTACGAGCGATGATTGTACCGTGTAGCCACTGTCCATTTGGACAGCATTGTTTTTCTTTTTTTCGTTTTGGTCAGTCTTTTGCAGTCTTTCATTTTTATTTTTAGTCATCTGAAATGTTTTAGTGTTACTCTAGTTTTAGTCGACTAAATGTCGTAAGATTTTAGTCGACTAAATCTACGATTGATGTAGTGGACTAAAATGTATTTTGGCGGGGCTTTGATGGTGTCGTAATGCCTTATTTTACACTTTGTTGCATGCTGAAAATAGCAGATCTACAAGCTCACAACGCGTCATATGCACGCGTCACACCGCGGCGCATTGCAAGCTTGTAGATCTGCTATTTTCAGAGCGCGGCCAAACATAAAATGACTTGTCCTTTAGTTCTACTGGATCTCTTCTCCACTAGTCCGTCCCTCCCTAACATTTTAGTCTAGTTTTTATTTGCTGACGAAATTGCCCCGCATATTTATTCTTAGTTTTAGTCATCATAGCTTAGTTCTAGTTAAGTTTTCCGCAGTTCGCCACGGTTTTAGTCGGAGGAAATCAACCATACTGTGTACCTGGTGTCCTGCCCTCAGGTAACGGTGAGATGCACTAAGACGGGAGTTAAGCACCTTCACCACGAGGCACAGCACTTTGACATCGGCGTGTACTTTGAGGCCAACGGCCATGGAACTGTGAGTCGCACGCACGCACGCACGCACGCACGCACG